>NC_051162.1:162574749-162766481 GCF_013339745.2 Dermacentor silvarum | reverse complement strand
AACAGCTACAACTACAACACAATATATTTTGCTTTCCCATGTAGGTCAGACTTCGAAATTTTTTGCTTTTTGTCGAGTTCCCTTATTTTAAATGGCAGAACACAATTTATACTTCTTAATAAAAGCACAAATACTGTCCTCCTTCACTTTGTAAGGTACAACACAACACAGTAACATACCAACAACACAACACAGTAACACAACACAGTAACTTGCAGACATGGCAGCAAGTGTGAAGTAGTCAACACAGCCCAAGGCGTAGAGTAACAGAAAGTCATCCAAGCACTGACAGCCAGCCATCACTTTTGCAGAGGATGGCCAGCAGCACAAGTGATGCACACATGCCTCCCTCGGTAGCTTCACTTGCATCCAGACCTCACTAGTTTCCAAGCCAATAATGCGGTAACCTGCAGAGACATCAATTACATCAAACTATAAAGTGCCATCTGAAACACTGAAGTAAGCCATGTTTACTGTGAAAACAGGCTGTAAAAATGCTTACAAACAACTTAAGCTTCGCATAACTGTGAAACAAACAATAGTGACTTTACACAGGATAATAATGCAAAACATCAAAAAGCAAAATTTCAGTAAAACCTAACCATTATAGCTGTAAGTTTGGACACAAGAGCAAGGAAAGCACAAAAAACAATGCCCACAACTTCCTTTATTGCGCTAAGCAGTTAAGACGTTAGTATCAATATATTCCTTTCACATAAAGCTTCCTTGCAATGCCACGGCTGCTTGTTACATACAGTTCAGTCTTTGAAGAAAACAAAAATTAACAAATGATGTGAATGCTCTACCACGGTACCAAAAACACATTTCATTCGTGATGAAAGAAAGTTCCAATGAGTGAGTGATAAAATTGACTTGTTGGTACAACATATTGGTCAATTGCAGCACAGATATTGACAGAAAAGACGAGACAATAGACGTGTGCTGACTTCCAACAAAAAGCTTTATTTTCAGCGACCCATGTTTATAGCCGTCACTCATCACATTGCACACGCGCAATTCACACCCTTAGGAAGGTCAACTCTGTCTGATAAGTGCACAGGATGCTGACACACACAGAGCCAAGTCGCGCAATCTTTTCAGCTTCAATAATTTCACGTGTTAGTTGATCACCGCTACTGCTGACAACAGTACACCGAGCAAACAATGGTTCACAGGCACATGAACTGCAACAACATGCAAGCCAACTGTCATGCACGTTTTTCTTGACATTGTAGAGTGTTCTCTCAGCTGGTCATTGATACAGCGTCCTGTTTGGCCTATGTACTGTTTACCACAAGAAAGAGGCGTACAGTTATTCATGTTGATAACATAGGTGACGAACAGATTTTTGTGCTTTTTGTTACACTTGTGTGCTGCGCTGAAACATTTCCTTTGATTACACAACTTTATAAGCTTCTGAGGTGCAAAGAAGACAACTTTAACTTTGGAACGATCTGCAGTTTTCACGATATTGTGAGACAGCTTATGAATGTATGGTATGACAGCCACTTTAAGTCTGTCAGATGGAGTGATCACATGGCAACCACTCGGTGCATGCGCTTTTCAGAGTAGAGGTCAAGTGTTCACTGCATCTGACAGACATAAAACTGGCCGTCATACCCTACATTCATAAGCTCTCACAATATCAAGAAAATTGCATATCATTCTAAAGTTGTGTAATCAAAGGCAATGTCACAGCACGCCACACATATGCAACAAAACACCAAATTCCGTTTGTCACCTGTGTTAGCAACGTGGTTTATTGTATCCCCCTTGTGGTAAACAGTATATACATCAAATGAGACACTGTATCAATCACCGGCTCAGAGAACACTTATACAATGTCAAGAAAAATGTGCATGACAGTAGGCTTGAATGTCACTGCAGTTCGTGTGACTGTGGACCATCGTTTGCTCAGTGTACTGTTTCCAGCAGAAGCAGTGATCAACTAACACGTAAAATAATTGAGGCTGAAAAGATTTCGCGACTTGGCTCTGTGTGTATCAGCACACCTTCTGTACACTTGTCAGACAGAGTTTACTTTCTTCCTAAGTGTGCGAATTGCGCATGTGCATGCAGTGACTGACGGCTATAAACATGGGCCAGCAAAAATAAAGCTTTTTGTTAAAGAGTTGCCGCATGTCTCTCGTCTTGACTCTTCTGTTGTTGCCTACATCTGCACTGCAATTCAGTGCCTGAACGACCAGCTACAACTACGCTACAGGTGTTGCATATGGGGAGAAGGGTTGAATATTGCTCTACACCGCAAAAGTTGTCGTTGCTATCCGCGGATGACGAATACGGAAGTTCTGGCCGTGGAAAAACCAAATTAGAACGCGAGCTTTTGGAAGCGGTGTTAATAGAAAATTCTGGACCTGATAAGTAGGTTAGCGCCACTTCGCAGGCAATTTTAAACAAAGAAATGCAACTCATGAGTAGCCAGAAATAAGCTGGTTTGTTAATTCTGCTTTTGTTTTTTCTTGGGCTACCTAAACGCGAAAAACTTTGTCACTCGATTGAACCGCTCGGCCAAAACCAAGCATGAGAAGATGATTTTTTCTCCTCAGGGGCACCACATTTTGAAAGATATGCATCAAATGCATCTGAAAAGTTAATCATTTCGGTGCAATACATGCATTGTTACAAACATTACAAAAACTTGAAAAAATGTGAATGATACTTACTACCCACAGCTTCCAATTTATCGGGGCTCAATGTCGGCTTCTCAACAGCACTGCCGTCCTTCAAGCACCGACAAGGAGCCCCTGTGACGCTCCTACGCCGAGCGCCAGGGCTCCCCACATCAGTTATGCCAGTTCTTTGCAGAACAGGGAATCCCGGCGATGGCACTGGAGCAGGCCCCAGTTATCGTTGCCAATGTATACAACATTTCCTAGGTGTACCTGCAATAAAAGATGGCAGAGACACATTAAGACTGCTTACGTGTGGGAACGTGAAAGCACCTTTAGTCAACCAAATGGCTGCAATGTGACGTGCACAGTGTGACACGCACTAGGCACACCTTAAGTCAGCCAGAACCAAAGAGCTGCCGTGGCGTAAGGGAAGCATGCTCCTTTCACACTCCAGGTTCTATTCCTACCCAGTCTGCACAACTTTCTTATTAAAGCAATTAATTTGCTTTGTTTACATGAACCTACCTAAATTTGACATTACTCAAGCGTTTTGATGTGCTTTTATTGCTTGTGCAATAGGCTATCGGTTTTATGTCAATAAGTGCTGTTAGCAAAAATAAATATGTCTAACCGTGCGATAAATGTAACCGGAAATGGCAGGTATGTCCAGTGGCATTAGTGGGGGGGCTGCAAACAAAATTATATAGCTTACCCTGTTTCAAGCTTATTTTAAAGAGCAGTTTCAGTGAGCCCAAGTAGAGTCAGCTTTTTGCAGTGCAGAAACAGATACAGTTTGTGCCAGCCAACCAGATGAAGAGCTGTCCTAGTAACTGTCTCTAATCACCCTCTCAGCAATTAGTGATAGCCAAAGTAGAGCTTGTATCTCTACAACTGACACATGTCCCATTTCCTTAATGTGGTATTCGTCACTGATTTTGATGGTCAATTGGTTGCCATAGATGAACAATCGAAATTTGGCGTGCAGCACCAGTCGTGTTAGTGCATCATCAAGTGGCACGAACATATTTCTCCCTTGAGTGAATTATGGTGCTCTCCTGGGCACATGTTGAGGCACCAGCCAGTCTGCCCCATGTACATTTGACTGAATATATACATGATCAAAGGAACAGACTGCTACCCCTGACGAACACAAGACAAATTGGGTTGCATCTTTAACTCAGCAAGCCTCAATTCTCATGTGGACTGCTATGCATGCACATTTCCAGTGAAAAATAAAGTAGGCAGGATATGCACGACAGTTCACAAGTGAATTCAGAAAGGCGAGCAGGCAAGGGAGGTTTGCTTGGTTAAAGATACCACCAAATTTGTCTAGTGTGTATGAGAGGCAGCTCACTGTATTTCTTTCACACCTGGTCAAATGTATAACGAGCAGACTGGCCAGTAACTAAAGGTGCCAAATAAATTCCCATATTTCACTCAAGAGACCAGCTTGCTCGTCCAGTTTGGCCGTGCATTGCCGCGAAAGGACTTCAGACTGGATTAAGATCATCTGTTTTCACCTACGGTGAAAAATTCACACGACAGATCAGTGAGGCATGCCACATAAACAAGACATGCGAGCTAGACCCCATGATCAATTCATGAAATAAAAGGCGTCCTTACTAGATGACAAGTGATTGAAGTTAGTCTGCACCCCCCCCCCATATTTACTTTCCTTTTTACACAAATACCATTTATTGTGATTTTATGCTTTTATATTACAACTTATGCCTTCCCTCTGAACGAAATTGCGCACAAAATAAGCACACATCCAGTGTTGCTATTTTTAATCCTTCCATCAAAATAAATGGTCAGTTAACCGCAGTCATGTTGTATGGTACCCTTTTCCTCCCCATGTAAATTCTATCCTGAAAAGTTACATGAACTGACCGGCAAACTCATACGTACACTATTATTTCACCTAGCAAACACGGCTGGTTCTTAGAAAATGCACAAATACGGTGATAGGTATCTGTTGGCATACTGTAGCAATAGTAAGTGCCAGTTACCTTCGACACTAGACAGTTTGAGTATAGCATATGCAACTAATAGCGTATGCCTATACGCTATAGTACAGCGTACACTAAACAGCACACATTTATTAGTTTTAGTTAGCCTGCGAGATCTTCCGATCTCAGAGGTCATATGCCATCGTCGCACCTATCTCTCGACTTCACTGACAGGTGGCGCTGATATATGTCGGTTTCCCTCGTTAGGCTTCGTGTCGTTCGAAGCGAGAAGCGATCTCGAAAACTCCACAAGGTTAACCATATTACACTGTTGTCAAAGCGGCCTGATGGTAAGCGAAAGCTATTTACACAGTCATTTGCTACGAACGAAGCGAATTCTGCAAAAGCCAAGCCAAATTCAATTCGAAGCGGGCAGAGGGGACCACCGCCATGTTTAACGTAAACCACGCACAGACGGTAATGCTAAATCTGAGAAATAGCATGCATACGCTATCGGTCGGATAGCGTTCTGCACATGCGCAGTGATGACCCGCTATTTTATATCATACGCAATGACATAGCGTACGCTAAACTAAAACTGTCTACTGCTGCAATACTTCAGCTGTCAGGCATCTACAGTGCTTAAGACACCACAGAAGTGTAAGTGCACAACAAAAACAAGCGGCGCATCAACCATAAATTTGACTTGAGAGTAGTGACAACATAGGCTGTTTCGTGTAGCTAAAACACTAGCCAATATGTAGA
Organism: Dermacentor silvarum; assembly: GCF_013339745.2. Taxonomy (NCBI): domain Eukaryota; kingdom Metazoa; phylum Arthropoda; class Arachnida; order Ixodida; family Ixodidae; genus Dermacentor; species Dermacentor silvarum. The sequence continues at coordinate 162,761,134 of NC_051162.1, read as the reverse complement.
AAGTATATGCACAAGTATACATACCTATAGATATTTGCCTACCTAACTATAAGAGCTTACAGTGCATATGATGCTTGTTCTAGACACTGGTATTTTTCAGAAAAATACTCTTAGAATTAGATATAATGCTTTTTCAATTCATCCAGCCAGTAAATGAAGTCGTACACATATCATTATAATTTGGACTTGCAGGTTGAACATATTCTGACCTGAGCAGCGCCAAGCAGAATGAATAGACCGAATGCCCACTGTGCTGACCAAATACACAGGATAAAACAGAAAATATGGAAAGGGACCCCAAAGTATTAGAAATACTTCTTGACAGCTGTAGAATTAGGGCTTGTTGGTTGATTGTCACTATTAAAATTACACTAAAGCCAATAAGACTGTTCTGTATGGTGTAGTTGAAATCAAATTCATTCGACGAGCAACATTGCAATAACCAGCAAACATGGCAAGAGCAAGCAGACATGTGCGAAATAGTGTGCTTTTTTAATAATAGAGCATCAATACAATTAACTACCTACCAGTTAGCTATGTGTTCTATGCTGTATTGACTAGAAAAAAAGAGAAAAATAATGTAACTGGACATAGACTTGCAACTCCTACAATGCCTACTTGCATGAATGGGGATAGCTTGCCAAGAATATTAAAAAATGGGAGAGAAAAAAGCAAGCTTACTAGAAAACACTTCAGAACTGTAATAACTGCAGCACAGTGAATACTGGTCTTAATGTATCATTTCAAGAAGTTTGAGCTCATCAAATGTGTATTTTCCAGTGGCAGTTATTCTTGGAACAAGACAGAAATAATCGTGAATTTGAATGTTAAACAATGGTAAGCACACTGTGTGCTTACACCTATGACATACTTGGCCCATTACACTTTGAATTCTTATATGCGCAGAAGCTGCACAAGAGTGTAGTGTAAACACTAAAAATTCGGAAATAAAATCCTACAGCATAGGAAACAGTTTCAAAACAAGAAAACCAAAATGAAAAGTGATAAATAGTGTGTACTAAGCAAAATTAAAATGTAACTTGCAGCCAAGCGATTGATGCAAGAAAAAATACTTAACATCAAGACATGTTAGGTCTACTTTTATATAGAACACAATAAGGTGTGCATAACAGCTATGAACACAAATAAACAGCAAGGTGCATAAATATTTGGCCTATTTAGTAAGCTGTGTTGACTAATGTCGATTAACTTATCCACAAATGATACCAAGATGCTATTTTTTGGAACACGTACACTACATACATACATACCTGACCCGACCATCCAGATTACACGTTGCACTACGGCAGGCATGGCCAAGGGGTCTGGTGGCTCCTCCGTTATGTGGGCACTGTTATGGGTCACAGCCTCGCCACTATAAAATAAGTTCTGTGTTAACTTATAGCAGAGGCACACAGCTTTATAAAGCTGTCAAATTGTCCTAGACATGCATGGAGCATCTAAATATAGTCACAAAAACAATGTTTGCATTATTGCAGGGTGGCAACAGAGCACAAAGTAGAAGTCACTGATGAATGTCTTGATAATGGGGACCCTTTGATCACAGTAAAATTATTGACACGCAGCAGCACATAGCAAAGAAATGTTTGTTTACAAAACAATTCATTTTTTTTTCATGACTCAGTTTAACTTTCCCCTGTCATGTTTAGTTACGTATAAGGTATGTCAAAACATCTTGTCTTAAAAAGTAAGTTGGACTAGTAGCAAGCTGTGATTGCTTAATTTTTTTTTCTCTAAAACTGTCGTAAACCGAAAACTTCGTAAGCAGATATTATTTACAACGTCGAGGCAAGGAAACAAGTTTCCTTGGACAAATAGATATGAAACAAGTTTCCTTGCCATGTAAGCAAGGAAACATCATTGCAATAAGAATCGGTGAAGAGGCAAATGAGTCGTTATTATGCAACTTCAGCAGAAAAGCGGGGGCTCACGCGCCGCACGCACATGATGAACACGATTATTTTCGAACGTTATATTTCTCATCGGAAGAAAACGCTTATCAAGATTTTCAATTTCGCATCGAAGCAATAAACTTGCGTAACTAATTGCTGACAACCAGCGATCAGCAAGCATCAGCACAGGTATTACTGTTGTCGCGGGACTTCTATTTCATACGCTCGCGCACGCTATGCACACACGAGAAGCTCACACAACACGCGTGTAGTTAGCCAGCATGATTACTTACATTTTGAATGGTACGACGCGGTTGCGAAGCGCTCTCCAAGTTGCCGGTGCTGCGTCGACGATGTTACTCCCCGCATACATGCCGCTGCGTAGTGGACGAGCTGAGGCACGCCAACACACATTATTTCTTTGCGACGTCCACCTAACTTTTCAGAACGAGAACAAAGAGACCGCACTCCACGGCATAAAATCGTTGGGCCACATTTGCCTGGCGCGCCACGCATACGGCGAGTTTGCAGCATGACACAAGGTATCTTCAGGCACTTCTGTGCACGCTAACTGCGACCTACTTCATAACAGCAAACACAAAAACACACGATCAAGCAAACGCGACGCTCGTAGCACCCCGCACATACGACCGCCATCACAAAACACGGAGGAAAAACAATAGCGCCACCTGCATACTTGTGAGAATGTTGTGGCCTCTGTGATGACAAAAATATTAACCAGTACACTCGCATACTAAAAGTTTGTGCCGGGTTACACACAACTACGTATAGTTGTTGCAAGACAAAATAACCGTAGAACAATCTATATTTTAGACTATAGTTTAGCGTAGAAAGAAATTTTAAAACGTATTTTACCTTTGAATTGCTTCCGCCGTCTGCAGCCAGCATAAGCATGGCCTTTGAGATCAGCATACGTTATCCTTATCAAGCCGTCGCTTGTGGCCTGATTTGAACGGTTTGGGCTGTCTCGAAGCTGACTCGAAGCCAATCCATGACGTTTAGCGATGCTGCCTACTTTTCCTACGCCGTCACTTAGTTTTAGATAACTTTCTGATGTCGTCAACATGAATTGTAGCCTCAGGAATTGTTGACACGATATCGGAGGTACAGATGTGCAGTGTTCGATGTTTCCGTGCGCGTTGTGACTGTTTCAGGCGGAAAGGATCAAATCCACGAGGGTTGATAGCTCGTGTGGCGCAGGTTACACCCGTATCGTCCGCATTTCCTTTCGTGTCGGTGTGTTGAATGTGCGCGGGTTTTGCTCCTGTCGTCCGTACCTTCTGTGTTTATCGTGCGGCTCGCGAAGATTCCTCCTAAAAAAAAAACAAAAAAAAAAACATGTCTGCAGCAGCGTGCATGTGTGTGTCCTGTGTGGTGTGTGAAACAAATGTGCGCTGGTGTACGATGTGTTTGCAGCCCTATTGGTGGCTTATAGTCCTTTGCTCTAGTGCCCTTTCTATGATGTAAACCATACGTGAACTGAAAAAAATGCACTGTTTTTCATATGGACAAGTAGATATGATCTGTGTGTATCCACTGTGCAGTGTGCATGGGTTCGTCATTTTTATGCAGCTCGTATCATAGGGCTTGGGCTAATTCATGATGGCCCTTGCTTAATGTTTCCACTTTTAGAGGCATGTGGCGTGCAAGCAGTCACAAAGTCTTGTGCATTTGGTGTGTAAGAAGGGAATACTTTTATGCGTAACTTTGTCTACTATAGGTGAACCGTTGCAACAATTAGCATTTTTTCCATGTGAATGCTTCTGCCATTTGATATAATTTGTAGCAGATCTTATCTGTGGAGAAGCATAATAACATCATTTAACATGGTGTTCCTTAGAAGATATTAATTACTGCATAACCACTATACATCTCCATACCTCACTGTATGATAAAGATGAATGTTCAGTTGAAAATGAAAATATCTTATAGTTGCATGAACGTATACATGCGAAATGCTACAGCAGCCTGGCATCACATTAATGTCAATATTGGTGACATCCGGCAACGTTCTGGGAACGTGCTGTTTTGTAACGTTGCTAGATTGATACCATTTACACGTTAAATTGATGTTTACATGCAACGTTGACACAACGTGGGTGTCAGGACGTTGTTGTGACATTTATTTATGACATCACTTGAACGTACAGCTGGCAACGTACATTCAACGTTGAGGTTGGCTGTTTAACGTTGCCTGACATTTGTTACAATCAGGCAACGTTTACGCTACGTTCTGTGTTACTTGGGTATGCAGCGCCACTTCTGCTAGGCAAGTTCTCATTCAGCGGACAAACGACGCCAAGAGGAGTCGTGGAAGCCTTCTCGGTGGCAATGTTCAACGGTGCCGGAAGGTAACGGTAACGCACATAAATTTTCCTACCGCATATATATAAAAAAAGAACTTTATTTCCAGAAATTCGCGGATGTATATCAATCCGAACAAGTCATACATGAAAGACAGCAAAATTATGTAAGAGAGTTCTCATAACCTGCTGAAGTCTTAGAAGTTTGCGTTTGTCACTGCCCGAAATGTACGAAAAAATTGAATTATGGGGTTTTACCATCCCACAGCGGTAGCTTAGTGGCTGTAGCTGAAGTCGCGGTAGTTTAGTGGCTTATTTGCGCTGCTGATCTCGACGTCGCCGATACAATACCAGTCGCGGCAGCCGCATTTCAATAGGAGCGAAAAAAAGTACAGAAATTCTGATAATTGTCTACTAATGCTTAAGCACCGTTTCACTACGCTGTGACATCGATTTTGCTTAGTTTTGCTTACATGCTATTCCTTGCTTATGCGCGTCTACCCATGGCCTTTTCGGTGGCAAGAAAGCCTTCGGCTTTAGCAGACAAATGTTAGGTATTCTGACCGCATCTGGCCCCTTCAAAGCGATGGTTCCAATAGAGTGGTAACGCCGGGCACGAGTGCGTCTGGATGGAGTACGTAGAGCGGGCGAAAGATTCACACCATCTGCCGCAGTATTCAATGAGGTGGTGCGTGAGGGGAAAGTGCATCGCCGCGATTCGATGTCACCCTCACTGTTGCTCTCGTAAGCCTGTAATATGCACGCGTGCCTTGCCCGCTCAAGTTCTTGCCTGGCTTCTAAGTGCACCACACAAAGGTCCAATGAAAACTCGCTCGCTTTCCCGCGAGGAGTTCATCACTCGAAAGACGCTCAGCAGCGTTCAATTTGACATTAGGCCATCCCAAAATCTCAAGTTGGCCTACCCCCCAATTTAAGTAGGACCACCCCCAAAATTCAAGTTGGCCCAACACCACATTTTATTTGTGCCAACCACAAATTTCAAGTTGACCCAACACGAAATTCAAGTTGCCCCACTCCTAAACGTGAGTTGTCCCAACCCCGAATTTCAATTGGGCCAGACCCCATAAATTTCAAGTTGATCCACCCATTTATTTTTATTGCGATAGCAATTATATGGACACTTAAAAGCAGATTTCTGCCGTCGGCGTCGCCGTCGCCGTCGCCGTGAGGTTCCGTATGACGTCATTTGGAGATGAAATCGTCGCCGCGCGCCGAACGCTGTATGTGCGAGTGAAAGGGCGCGAGGGGCGCGTCTTTCACGGGGAGTGAACGCACGGCGGAGAACAAACGCTTTTCTCCTTTACAATCACCATATATGTAGAGCAAACGTGCCTTCTTCCGACGCGCGAGAGGCCGTTGGGGAGGGGGGGGGAGGGAAGGGAGGCGACGTTTAGCTGCGGCACCAAGTGCCTATTTATATCAGAGGCTCCGGCAACAGTCACCAACGCCGCACGCATTTTGAGCGAACGCGGGCAAAACGCCGATGGCGTCGACAACAGTTCTGCGTGTTGCCGATGCTGCTGCATGTCCAAGTTTATACAGCTGATAAAGCTAATATCATTACTCCGTATAGCTCTCTACAAGTTTGCTATCGCAATTGATGCTTCGCCTTTCAGGTGAAACTGCGAGAACTTTTTTTTAAGTTTTCCCACATGCAAATTTCCACTTGTCTTACTCACAAATTTCAATTGTCCCAACTGCAAGTTTCAGTTTGCTACCCCATCCCCAAATTTCTAGTTGGCCAACACCCAAATTTAAGTTGGCCCCACCAAAAATTCTAGTTTGCCACCCCACCTCCAAATTTCAATTTAGCCCTCCCCCCACATATAAATTGGCCCACCCCTAAATTTCAGTTGGCCTACCCACAAATTTCAACTTGGCCCACCTACAAGTTTCAGTTGGCCCACCTCCAAATTTCAAATTGACCGACACCCAAATTTCAAGTTGTCCCACCCCTACTCTAAGCTTCCCCATGTATTTTCTATGGATCCCTCCCTATCTATGAGTATTCTATTTTCATTTTTAATGGTTCAAATTGTTCGTTATTGCTTATAAAGCTGCCAAGCATCTGCATTTGCACTATTTTAACGATTAAATGTCGTAACTTCGCAAATTACGCATTTTTGTGCAGACACAAGGCATTACACTTTTCCAATGACAGAGCTGGGGTACTCTCCAAAGAATGCTTACGCATTAAAAAAACAAAGAAAAAAGAAAGAAAATATCATGTACTTAGATTTAGGTGCACATTAAACAAACCTAAGTGATCTCAATGAGTCCGGAGTCCCTCATCACGGCGTGTCTCATAATGAGATCGTGGTTTGGCATATGAAACCCCAATTTTTTTATGTTCACATTATGGTGTGCAATGAGTTTTCCATACCCAAGCCTTTAGAAAAGCTCCAACTGACAATTCTGTGTTCGAGCCCAGTTAAACCAACACTGCCATCTCATTACTTGCACCGGCGTCCTGGTAGAGCGGCGCTGCTGGCTCACTGATGCCCGCGTCTGGCTTCGCGTTCTTATCGATTCCCTGGTAATACGGCGGCTTCAGCACTCCAAAAATGGCTGTGCTCCTGGCCCTGGTCTCTGACTGGCATTCCATACCAACGCTAACCAACCACACCACCACAGTCAATCATCGGCTTTCACCGCTGACGACCCTCAAGAAGTGTTCTGGAACTCCGCATAACTGCTTCCCTGTAAATGTTATCCGGAAATACACATGGCAACACCAAAGAGAGAAAGCGAGAGAGATACTTTATTTGCAGAAGGGCGGCGCGCACGGCCAGAGTGGTCTGCCTTTAACTTCTACTCCGCTTTGAGGAAGGGGTGTGTAGGAACGACAAGAACAGGGTAGAAGGTCAAGGTGGAAAAAGGTGATGACGAGATCTACTGCACAGTCTACTCTTTCTGTGCAACACGCGCGTGGACGCTGGTCGAAAGTGCTTTCTTATTGCAATGAAAGGAAAAGCGGGTGACGTGAGCAAACGTTTTATAGGCGAGCTTGCGTAGTTGGAACTTGTGGAGAAACACCGTGCCAGCCTTCTGACCAACAAGGAGATAAATTTCAGTGCTTCCAGTTTCGCTGTGCGTCGGGTAACTAAATATGGCAGCCTCCGTAGTTTCTCGGGAGGTTTCCAGCTGATCAATGCTGATCAAGTCAGTTCTCCCTCAAACTAATAAATTGAGTCAAATAAGCTCGCTCATCCTACGCGAGCTTTTATATATTAAATAATAAACACCGATCTCACCAAAAAAAGCTCTGATTGTACGTGCTGTATAACATCTGTGATCGGAACGCCTCTTCTGTTAACTGCGCCTGTGTTTTTTGTGTGTGTACTTTTGTTTTTCCCCCACTCTCCCTATATCTCTCTCTCTTTGCATTCTCTCCAACGCCTTCATCCCCCACCCCAGTGTAGGGTCGCGAACCGGAAACTCCTGGTTAACCTCCCTGCCTTTCCTCTATCGCTTGCCTTCTCTCTCTCTCTCTCTACGCAGAGAAGAACCTATCACTATGTTTGCATAAGTTAACATATTCACACATACACACTGTTGAACTCGCGCATACTAACATTTATTCAGTTCCATTGTTTCGTTTGTCGTACCCTTGACGGTAATGAGGACATGGTGAAAGCTAAAGCATGACAAAGATTTCAACGCTTTCAAATGTTGCATACCTTTAGCAAAGACAAGAATATGACACCTCCTGTCTTTCATGGAGAGTTCTACCCAAGTGCCTCATCCTGAATTCTGGAAACCATTAGTTTGCAGGATTCAATATGTCAATGCTGAAGAGGCACTAGCATCTCTTTGGCGTTATCGTAGTACAGAACCATTGCGTTTAGCGCGTAGGCTGATTAAACCTACAGAGTTGAATGGCTGAACTTACTTTCTGGTGGCGCCCGGACTGATATACACAGCGGCAAGTACGTACAATGTCGATGCAGTTATATTTGATCTCTGCAAAGTATCAATCACCGATACTGTCGGAGTTGGCCATACCTATTTTAACGCCAGACGTCAATGTATTGTCGATGGATCCTGCAGTGAAGCGTGCCATTACAATTTATTATCTACAACCTCTTCTGCTTACGGAGGTCTCTTCCTTGGACCCATTCTAACGGCTGCGACGTATGGTATCTCGTTTAATTTGTAGCTGTGAAGGCGAAGGCTTTCCTATTAGAAATAGCCGAAGTTACTCTCTCGCGACCCTCGCTTTTCTCTTACTTTGTTTTGCTTATTTAAAAAAAAAACCTTCGGGTTCAATTCTGTATGTCGCATCTTTAGTCGCGCGTATCACTTTTAGTATGGAGCCAAGGAAAATTACTCGCTTACCAGGGTGTGGACCTGGGTTGGATTACTCGTAGTGGACTCAACTCCTTTCTTTCAAATTTGCTTTTTTTTAAATAACGGCAACTGGGTCATCTTATTGGGGCCAGATATACTGTCAGGCCAAAGTGCCTAGGTGTAAGAAAAGAAATGCTCTCGCATTTCAAGCACGGGCTAATGGGTAGTCGTTTTCATCAGTGCCTGAGTCGCTTGCTATTAGAAAAAATGCATAATTATTAAAAGAACCTTCACTAAGAGTTTTCAACCAATCTCTTTTCCAAGTATTAATTCAAACACGCTGTAATAATAGCGATTCGTCTTTAGTTCAGCAGCGGTAGCTTAAGACAGGGTACGGCAAACGTAGGTTATAGGAGTTATGAGTAAGTTCTTAAAAATGTATGGTGAAACGCCAGTCTGTGTACGTAGGGAGATCATTTCCATCTATACAAGTGGGCAACAAAAAAACCCGGCTTACACCGTGAGCACTTCATGGCACTGGTGTGCCAGACAGCTAAATTTTGTTCTATAGCGTCATTCTTCGTTGGGAGATGACGTTGTGTCTTGCATACACACGCATACCAGATATATGTAGTTTGTCAATCTCTTTAACCTTACACAATGTTCTACAGCGTGTACGACTGGCCGCTCGAGGCGCTAGGTGTATTCGCGGGCTTATTTCGCGCTCGTAAACACACTTTTACGTCGCACGTATTGAGCAAGAGAAAGCTGTATCGAGAGTTTTTAATGTTGCTCTGCAATTTTCTAGCGGATATTTTTAATCTAATTATAATATTTTAGCAGTTGAATAATTAGGACTAATAATGTAATCAGGCAAAATGCCAAAATTAATCTGAGTATCTCCGAGGGACGGCAAGCAATATTACCTCGGTTCTGTCCAGCTACGTGGCATTTGCATATTTTTAAATCTTGGTGCATGACAGTTAGGACCACCTGTATTATACCCCTGTCACACGGCACATGTATTATCGGGCGTGCATGAGTTAGGGAAACTAACTGCTGGGATTGCCATTAACTGGGATGCCATTAGCTGGGAATGTCATTCACTATGCTCGTGTACAAGCAATAAAAATGACACTGACACGTAATCTCATGCGCTTCGTATGACATTATAAGTGCCGTGTGACAGGGGTATAAGTCGCGATGATCAGGTGGCACGCACACAACACTGACACCTTATAACGTTGAATAAACAAACTCTACCGTATCGTGGTGTGCAGTCGGCGTCAGATCTTTACCAACTAGGGGAACACAGAAACCTATTTCCGGGCAGTTTGGGACCGCAGTCCGTAAAACCAGGCGACTCTATGTTGTTCGCAAATATGTGCAGAGAATTGGAGATTTGGATACCCGGATGATTGCTGATGCTACCGAAATGTTCAGCGTTTTTTTTTTTTTGATCTAGTGGTCAGGAATGTTTTAAGGTCAACTGTACTTGAATCAGCACCACTCTAAAATAATCTCACAATATAATTGAAATCAGAACACTGGCTCAAATAAGAAATGACAGTAATCGGACGAGAACTGGCGTGTTCCGCATGGTGTCGCCGATAACAAGAAATGACAGTAACGATACCGAACTATAATTAGTGGTTCAGGGCGTTGTTTCTCTCTCAGGATCTTTTTACTTGAGGCAGTTTTATGCTGATATAAATATACGGCAACTAGCCCAGCAAAAAGTATGCTTAGTCTCATATGACAATCACTAGACACGCTGCCAAAAAAAAAAAAACAATGAAGCGAACTGCTGGCGTATCGCGTTAAATATTTTTGGTGTTTTTAAGCTAAAAGTTCCTGCGTACTTTTTTAAAGATTCATATTGATTACATCGTAATAGGTTGTCATCATAAAAAGAGTGGGAAAAAAGAGAAACGCTGTCCCCGGTCCTGCTCTGCTGTGTATAAGCTCTTTCCGCGCTGTGACCTACATGTATTGCCAAGGAAGTGCACGTTTTCTCTTTACAACTTGTGCAGTACCCCGATCTGCTGCATGGCGGAGGAGATGTCTGACCCCTGCCGAACAATCCCGAGGGCCCTATTGGGTGGCCTTTTCCTCGTTACTGCTCTGCACGTGTTAACCAATATGGCTTACTTCGTGGTCCTGGATCCGGCGTGCATGACCGCAACTGAAGCGACAGCCGCAACTTTTGCACGACTCACGTGGGGAACCGCAGGACATTTTCTGGTGCCAATCATCGTCTGCGTCTGCACGTTCGGGACGATGAGTTGCAGCTGCTTAACCAATGTCCGTCTCTTTATGGCAGCCGCACGCAACAAGCATCTGCCGGAAGTGTTCTCTCTGATATCGATCAAGAGTTCAATTCCAGTTGTTTCCATATTCGGCAGGACGTGTATAGCGATGGCATTTACAGTTACGGGCTCGGTGGGATTCCTTGCCAAAAGCTTTATGGCATCTGTTTCTGTGATGAATGTGATGTCAATTTTAGCCATGCTCAAGCTACGCAGGACCCTCAAGGACACATCCAGAGGTATCAGAGTTCCAACGTTCCTCATATTCTTAAACCTTGTCATCTTGTTGACCCTTGTGGTCACACCATTCCTGGGAAGAAGTCATGTCATGAAGTTTGTCGTGACGTTTGGAACCATGATGCTTGGTTTCCCCGCGTACTTTTTTTTCGGCGCATTGAGTCAAACAACTACAGCAACGGCTCTCTTTCACTTTGTTCAGAAACTTTTTCAATGTGTCCCATGCGTGCCCTACAGGAGATAATGCGTGGCACCAATAAATGCAGCCGCAGTTAGTTACAGGAAATACGGATTGGTTGTGCCGTGCTCTCGCAAGCGCCCCGTTATCTGTCCCGAGCATCGAATCATAGCCAGAAACTAAGCTGCCAAGGATTTTTCCAGCAATGCGATTCCAAGGGTTCTTCAAGTGATGTGCACAGCTTAAGAAACTAAAGGCCTCAACTACTGAGCCACAGGCAAAGCATTAATAGTTGTGGTTTATATCTAGGCTGGATGAAGCTCGGTGTTGCTCAAGATAATGTGTGCAAGGAAACAAAGGCTCATGCAACATGAAGCTTGTGGAAACTTTTCTATTGTCAGATGGTATTGCTCCAATACAACGACAAGTGATCCGAGCCTGACACGTATCAGTACTGTTCCACTATTCGTCGTCTGCCATTTTGGGCCAACAACACTCAGGCAAGGAATGTGTCCCACGTGCCTGACTCCTCTTGCAAGAGCAGATGCTTGAAAACTGCTTGGCTGTGCCATGAAATGAGTCCTATCAGGCTGGAGATAGCAAAAAAAGACAAGATTGAAACCACATCTAGTGGGCAACTAGAACCATTGGGGGGAGGACAACGAGATTTCAGAGACATTTCTACAGTTTTGGCAGGACGCCGAGCTGCGCGCTTCTTTTTTGCATTACGCATTGCGGGTGATTTTCTGCACTAATGTTCTGTCAAGAATTGAGTTTATAATACGACACAATAGGCAGCTGTGCAAAGAACTCTAGCACAATAGTGCTCTTTGTCCCTTTACTCAACATGCACACAGTGTAAGGTCCCTACTGGCTAATGCAAATCATCGTGACCTGTGAATGACTTGAGCAGTAGCTAGTTGAGGGTTTATGACAAGGCAACTTTACCAAAAAAAAAACACAGCAGCTTATGGAACGCTTAGCGCAGCTGTGAAAGTGATTTCTTTATAGGCACAACCACATTTCTTTAGTGATGAATAATAAACCTGGATCAGATTTCAGAAATATAGGTGAGCGAAAAATCTCTCCACATCGCAGTAACGTACGAATAATTTGTGAATAACATAAATGAAAGCATTCATACTACAGCGAAGTTGTATACCTCACCAGCCAAGGAAATTTTTGTGTCGTTGGCGCAAGCAAAAAGCGCCAGGCTAAACATTGAATACAAACAGCATATCTCCTTTGAAGTTCTCACTGGTGCGGTATAAAAATTTCACCAAGGATCGGGACAGGCTAAAGGCAACGATTCGCCGCCCGGACCTGTCGGAGCAACTTTGGGCCGTCCAGCAAGCCCACGATGCGGCCAAAAGGCTCTGCCTGTCGGTCCCCACGTGGAAACAGCCCACTTTGTGAGGCAACTCACACCTTACAGGACCCAATAAATACTTTTCTTCCATCCTTCCTCCATTGAAATCAGGCATACAGCCTACAGCTCAGCACTCGTTTTCAAAAGAAAAACCACAAAGCAAGCATCAAAACTACTTGATGGATGATACGGCGCGTGTGAACAATGGGAACAGCTTCCAACGCGTTCCAGTAAAGAATAGGTTTGCAGCTGCTTCCAAAAGGGGTTGACGTCATTCGAAACCCTTGCGTGAAGTGCAAACCGTATATCGCATGCATAACGTCTGCGAATAATGCGAAGCACGTTCCTTCTCCCGCGTGTGTTTCCTGGTGAAGAATAGGTTGCGTAAGCTACTCCGAGTTGAAAAGTGCCCAACAGCATAGAAATCACCAAGTGATCTCACAACCGTCTAGCAACTCATTCAGTTTATTCCAGGCTACCATGGATAGGCCACGGAAAGTAAAGAAGCCAGAAGAACAGCGTGAATATAATGTCGTTGTGAAGTAATAAAGGGTGTGGTTAAGTACATTTCACTTGTCTCTGGTTTCGCTCTTTGTAGATCCACGTGTGTGAATTGAAGTGACGTCACAATGGGTAATCATTGTGAGTGTCGTTTACAGCTTCGCTGTCCAACCACCTTCACAGAGTGGAATGGAGCCACAGTTCGTGAAGGGCTTGTTTAAACGCATCTAATGAGCAAAAGTGCACTACCCTCACCGTTTTTATTAAGCAATACACTAACTAAATTGCCATATGAATATAACGCAAGAGCTTATGTGTCATATCTGAGCTGTACAGAGCTCTAACCTCTCTAAGAACTTGAGGGAAAAAAATCTGAAAGCGAAAAATTCGTCTCACACTTCCCTCTCCCCCTTCCAGATAGGCAAGGTACAGTCCCTGGCAGGAATGGGTCATAGTGAAAGTTGGCAAATAAATTTGGCAGCATGTTATACCCCCGTAACACGTGAAGGCGAAAGCCTGCTGCACACGTGGTAATGCATCAAGTTACACGATCGGAGGGGTCACACTTCTTACAAGACATAACGAGTAAGCAAACGTATAGCGCTGTATCTCGACCTCCTCAACGACACATGGGAGCACCAAATACACCACATAAAGGTTCTTCCCTTGTTTCTTTCGTTCTCTCTTCCTTTCTCTCTGCTTCTTTCTATCCTTCTTTATTTAGTTATTTTGTTCTTACGTTTATCTTTCTTTCTGTGTTTTTTGCTCTTTGGTTTCTTCTTTCGTTCTTTCTTTCCTTCGTCCTTTCTTTCTTTCGTTTCTTAATTCATAATGAGCCATTGCGTCTTTGCTTGCACACCAAGGACGCACACCTAGTATGAGCCACTCCTGACGATATTTTCTGCATCATACTTTTTGCATCACTGGACTAGACGCCGCCTTTTCGGGTAGGAGCCATTGCTGATGATAATATTTTTTGTTTTGCTTGTATACTTTTTCCTATCACTGGAAGCTGATATCTGCGGCCCTGGTGTTTATCGCTGGGTTAATCCCGGGGGTTCATTAAAGTATGGCTCAGTTATGAGGTTACACACACGTTCGGCTTTGACTGAGAGAGCGACGTCACTGACGCTATGCCCGCAGGTTTTCGCTTACGTTCGATCTCCCGAGTTTGCTCAGAGGCATGGTTAGCAGCATTCGCCCACCATTGCCGCTTGCGATTCTTCAAAATTAAATTGCTTCAAAATTAAATCTGTCCGTTACGGTAAGACAATGAATGGCTCATACCCCCTTAAGCAATGGCTCCTACCCCCGTAAACGCGCCCTCCCTATTACGTCGACAGAAGAGGAGTGAAGTTCTACGCTGGAATGATGAGCGGCAACACAGCCAGCTGTGGAAGAAGACGACGACGATGAACGCGGGAGCTATGGCACGAGCGTGTGCCGAGCACGAGCACGAGCGCAACCCGAGGGACGCCAACGAGCCAGCTGTGGAAGATGGCGACGACGCTCGAGCCAAAGCTGATGACGATGCAGGCGATTTCGCCTAGCCATATACGATTTCACCTAGACATATAAAGCTTCGCTTCAAAACAGAGTTGCAATGAACATTGCAGGCTACAACGTCAACGTGAAACAGGAAGCACTATTGTATTCGCTGCAGTTCAAATATTTGCCTTCGAATGCTGAACTTGAAAACAATATCAGTTTTCAGTAAAATCCGTGTGTCCATCTAGATAGGAAAGTAAAATAGCCGGTTCTTTTCTCTTTTGCTCAGAAACTTCACGCTGACATCGAAATAGTCAATGTTCTCTACTCTCTCAGCAGAGAAGACCACGATTCTCTTTTTTGAAAGCATGACGAGTAGGGTCTCCTTGTTCCATCGTCATATCATGCCTCTTTCAATCTGCTTCCTGTAACGCCTCCTTTTCTGCCGAACCATGTTAGCTTTCTTCGTGCTGGCTGCTTTCGCTGCATCTTAGCGTGAGCTACTCGTTACTTGTTACAGTGACTTCCTTCTCGCTATTATACTTATCAGCACGCTGTCTCACTTTAGTTCGCTTATTTAACTTCTTGAAGAATAATCTTGCCTGGACCTTTCAGCATAATCTTGCTCAACGGCTAATTTCACTGCCGTGTTGGCTAGTACTTAGGTGCTTCCTTTCCTTTGCCCTTTATGAACTAGTGTTGTGGAGACACTTTTGGCGCATGGATGAAAGTCACTTGGGAGCATTGTCGCTGCGAAGTTTTCGAATGCATTTTTTATCCCGTTCGTGCAATGTTGTTTCAAAAAATGTCGCAGTTTCTTTCGAAAGAGAAAGCAGCGATTGCGATACCAAATTATTAGACAGCTATACGATGTAAGAATACTCGTTCTATCGACCTTATAAACTTCTAAGGATTCGCTTACTAACTAATTAACAAGTATGGTGTCACGTACGCACAGGCAAACATGAAAACATCTCACTCGATGACAACGGAAACTTACTGTGAAAACGCTGCCGTTGGGAAGCGCGGTAATAGCAGCGGGCGAAGTGATCTTCGTGCTGGCTCTCGCTGCAACGCGAACACAGCGCACACGAAGATATCAGCCCTCCCTCTGCACACCTGGACTGTCCCCCAATTGCAGATCGCTCGAAGACAGGGCCCGTGTGGCCACGCCATACACTTTGGCCGCCGGTGTAGAACGTGCTAAAGAATGTGCCCTGCCAATCAGAGTCCGATCATGTGTTAAAGGGCCGTTACTACGTTTGCCCATTTTTAGCAAGCAAGCGTATCATATACATGACACTCTGACAGTTCGAAAACATCTAAAATTTCAAAGTAAAGGCCGTTCTCCTTCATTCTCGAGGTATACCACTTTCAGCCGTTGAGCCACGGTCACACGAACACATTGCTCGTTGCAGTGCGTGTTTCGTCACTCGCCGTGACATTATCCTCTGCGGAAGTCGCAACGCCCGCAACACCGCATGAAAGGAGAAGAGGCTTACGCGGCGGTAAATAGCGCGGCTCCGGGTATGGGAGAAGACAAGGAAGGAACGCAGCTCGGCAACTCTACTCGAGGCAGAGGGAGAGAGGGTCTCCGTTGGCAGTAACGCTCGACTCCTGGCGGTATGGTCGCAGGACAGTACATTTCTTCTATTTTTTGCAATGAAAATCGATTCGAAAATTTACTTGGGAACACGCTTCTTTGACGGCGCTGTGCAGGTTCCAGTGAATATTTAAAATTTGCAATTTGGCCTGGTGAGGGGCCCTTTAGAGGTACTGATAACCAATGTTTAAGGACCCGGTTTTGAAAGCGCTACAAAACGCTAATAGTCACATTGGCTTATACTTGCAGCAGTTAGTTCCAAAAGTGCGTAGAAATTTGTAAGCAGAATGTTTTCATCTGGGCAATTTAAAGAAATAGGAGTGCCGACGCCAGCAACACTGACAAGTGAGAGCAATGCCTACAGCCCGCCTCGCAAGTTGGGAAAGCAGAACGATGGGTGGCTTTCGCAGGAGTGAGTGCAACTTTCAATACCCACCCGGATTTGAAATTTTTCACCCTTCTCAAAAACGAAATTGTGCGATAGCAAGTTGCTGCATCTGTGACTGCTGCAAATTATAGCACTAGCTAGTGGCAACGTGGTGCACTCGTTTGGCCCTGGGGCCAAGTTTTCTCAGTGCCACTGTAGCCTCCGAGAACAGGCTACAGCATGCGTTATTTATCTTGGAGGCCATAGCATACTTTTTCTACTCGTAACAATACAAAACGTAGCTGCGCATTGTAAGTTACAGGAATAACTTATTATAGAAAAGATTGCATTGCATTTCAATATTTCAAAATAAATATCACAGTTTCACCCGAAAGGCGAAGCTTCCATTGCGATAGCAAATTAGTAGAAAGCTATACGGAGTGAGGATAGTAGCTTTATCAGCTGTATAAACCTGGGCACATTCGCTTACAAATAAATTAACAAGTATGGTGTCAGCACGTACAAGCAAGCATGAATAGATTACACTGGATGACCGCACGCAACCACTGTCAAAACGCTGGCGTGAACGAGCGCGCCAGCAGCAGCGAGCGAAGGTTCGTGCGGTCTATCGCTTCAACAGAAACTGAGCGTCGAAAGCACAGCGCATACAAAGGTAGCAGCAGTGTTGCAGATCGCCTTCAAGATACGATGCGCGCGACCACCCACCGGCGCGAAAAGTACAAGTTGCTCGCAGAGGAGCAGCCGCACGCCCTCCCTCCAGCGCTGCCTTCCCGCTTTCCTCCTTTAGTGTGCAAGATTTCAGCTCCCCTTGAGCCCGGTCGCAAGATATGCATTTGATGCCGCAGCTGAACATCGCCTTGCCTCCCTCCCTCCCATCCCCCCACCGCCTTTGCGCCATTGCTCTGCCGTGCGCTCGCTCCCCGTCAAATTGCGCGTCCCTAGCGTGCTTTCACGCGCACATACAGCAGGCAGCACGCGGCGACGACTTTATCGCCCTTGGACTTTACACAGAACCACACGGCGATGGCGACGGCGACGACAACGGTAGTAATCCGCTTGGAGTGCCCATATATAATTGCTATCGCAATAAAATGTCTGGCAGCCGCCTACACTAATAGAAGGTCACCTAACAGGGCATAATTATTTTCGTCATGCTTTTGATAGTGTGAGAGCGCCGTAGAAGAGGAAGAGGCGCTTTCTTTTCACAACCACAATCTCTCTCTCTCGACACACTTGGTTTAACCTCGTTCATAGCCTCCTATATATTGAAAAAATATAAGAGGCTATGCCTCGTTCGACCACGAAAATTTTTTTGCTGTCTTGTTCAGAAACGTTTACCATCAGGCCGTGAATAGGCATTTCATGAAGAACTGCTTAGCAAGCGCCAACGTTCAATTATTAATTTTTTTAGCGATAGCATGGTTTTGCTCACTTTGGAAAAGGACGCAGACGCTGCTCGGCGCCGTCAGCAACTACCGCATCTAAAATAGCACCACAAGACAACACACAGACGCTGCTCGGTGTGGCAGCAGCAGCAAGCGAATTGACCTTCATGCTGCGGCTCGCTTCAACGCGAACTAAGCGTTGAAAGCACAGCGCATAAGAAGCTACCAGCACTCTGAGCACTTAGTACATATCGCAGATCGCTTTGAAAATATTGGCGCTCACGCGTCGTACGCAGCAGCCACCGGTAGGGGCAGCTAGGCTAAGCTAGGCTAATCTGACCTGTGCTGAGCTAGAAGGTCAGATTTACGGAACCACCCTGGGTGACTTGCATGAACATTTAGACACGAAAATAATAACAAATTTTAGATCGCATCATCAAATGCTCCCTGGTAAACGACTACTATGAATTCGTGATAGGGGAACAACCAGTTCGAAGTAGTACCGGCGCCACTAATAAACTCTGGTACCCTCACTATAAACACCACCCAAGCGCCGGTGCGCATGCATCCCGCGTTCTGTCGCTTAGCGAAACGACGAACGGGAATCGGAAACAAGTAATATATAATAAAGAGCGGTGTAAATGGTGAATGCCTGCGAAGAAAAAAACGGAATGACACGTTGGAGCTGCCCGCGTCAACCTAGGGTTGACCTTCAGGACTCAATAAACTTCTTCATACCATTCCATACGGGTAGAAACGCCATTGTCAAGGCGTAGCAGCTGCAGCTTTCGACGTTTCAGTTTGCCGCCTCGCCTTAGCGTCGAAGGCGAGACCATGGCCAGCTGATTGGCCTTCGCCGACCAGCTGGCCATGGTTCTCCTGGCGGAGGAATACCTATAGGTCCTAGTCTGACCTGGAATAAAGTCTTTTAGAGGTGAAGCACCTTAGGGCAGAGCCTTGTCCCTCATAGTCCGTAGCTCTGGTTGGCATGGAGACCGCTATGTATGTATGTATACGCATATATATATATATATATGTATACTATATACACGCCAAGCTCCGGCTTCCGGAAGCCGGAACCGGAAGCCGACTTCCGCTTCCGTTTGAACTTTCGGTTCCGCTTCCGTTTCCACTTCTGGTTTCGGAAGCCAGCTTCCGGCTTCCGGAGAACGCTTCCGGCGTTTTTCTCTCTCGTCCGTAGCTAGGGGCGCTGCATTGCACAAGGGGGTTCGTTCGCGACGCGTGCTCTCTTTCTCTCTCGTCCATAGCTGTGTTTTACCCGAATGATCCCCCGGTGCTTCGACCACTCATCATCAGTATATGCAGTGATTTTATTGCGATAGCAATTATATGGACACTTCAACCGGATTTCTGCTGTCGGCGTCGCCGTCGCCGTGAGGTTCCGTATAGATAAAATCTTCGCCGTGCGCCGTATGCCCGAGCGGAAGCGTGCGGGGACGCACGCTATCACAGAGAGTGAACGCACTCAATCTCCCACGCGCAAGCAAGTAAGCGGAAAGCCAGCGCCGGAGGGAGCAGGAGGGGGGCACTTCTCTGCCAACAACCGCGCTCGTCGCTCGTCGGCACAGTCTCTTATCTCTCCCACGCGCAAGCAAGGAAGCGGGAAGCCATCGCCGGAGGAAGCCGGGGGGGGGGGGGGGGCACTTTTACTCTGCCAACAACTGCGCTCGTCGCTCGACCGCACCGTCTCTTATCTCCACACGGCTCTGACCTTTATGCACTGTGCATTCGCCGTCAGTTTCTGTTGAGGGGATAGACAGCACGTACCTTCGCCCGCTGCAGCGTATGGGCTTGCTGCCAGCGTTTTGACAGTCGTTGTCTGCAGTCATTAGTGTGATCTATTCATGTTTGTTTGTGCACGCTCACACCACGCTTGTTCATGCAGTTAGTAATAGTCGGGCCACATTTTCCAACGCACGCTACACATGTAATGCTGCCCGGATCGGCAGTGCAGCGCTACAGGTGTGTCCCTTCGCACGCGCTGCCCACGGGAAGCGCTTCTCATCAACACCACCGTTTCACACGCGCCTTCTCGTGATCATCGAGTCTCTCTTCATGTCGGTCTACTTACGCCGCAGCACACCTGCTTACTTAATCAGCTCATGTTTACTACAATTTATATTGCTACCAAAGCCGCTCACCTTACATCGTATGACATTGCTGTGTTGCTATCGCATTCATTGCTTCGCCCTTAGGGCGAAACTGTGACATTTTTTTTTATTGCGATAGTAATTATATGGACACTCCAAAGCGGATTTCTGCCGTCGGCGTCGCCGTCGTCGTCACCATCGCCGTGAGGTTCCATATGATGTCAATGGCGATGAAATCGTCGCCGCGCTCCGGATGCTGTATGTGCGAGTGAAAGGGTGCGAGGGACGCGCACTTTCACAGGGAGCGAACGCACGTCGAAGACCAAACGCGCGTTCTGCGCCGTGCTCCCTGAAAGGCTGCAGAATTAAGCGTCTCTTTCCTCCTTTTCATATAGAGAGCAAACGCGACTTTTTCTGTCGCGCGAAAGGCTGTGGGGGGACGGGAGGGAGAGAGAGAGGGGAGGCGACGTTTAGCTGCGCCACCAAATGCATATTTATATAAAAACGCCGCGCGCGTTCAGTGCGAACGCGGGCACAACGCCGACGGCGTCGACAACAGTTCTGCACGTTGCTGGTGCTGCTGCATGTCCAAGTTTATACAGCTGATAAAACTACTTACTATCCTTACTCCGTATAGCTCTCTACTAATTTGCTATCGCAATTGATGCTTCGCCTTTCAGGCTGAAACTGCGACAATTTTGTTTTCTCTCTCTCTCTCTACTAATTCAACGCAAGCCAACGCCGGTAGAAGTGTTGAAACTTTGCTGACATTTCGGCGTTGCGTCTGTGTGAAAGGTGAACTTTCTACGTTGAGCGGAGGATACTCGTGTGAAAGTTTGCTTTTTTAAAGCGCAGTTTAGTTATATTAGCGATATAGACCTGCTTCCTGGACCATCTAGAGCATCTTCTGGTGCACCGGCCAAGGAAGTCGCCCGGAAGGGCGCGAAATAAGCGAACTGGTCGGGGGATGAAAAACTAGAGTTGGTTCGTTTAGTCGGCGA
This sequence comes from Dermacentor silvarum, assembly GCF_013339745.2. NCBI lineage: Eukaryota > Metazoa > Arthropoda > Arachnida > Ixodida > Ixodidae > Dermacentor > Dermacentor silvarum. Next base: position 162,740,016 of record NC_051162.1, on the reverse strand, counting down.
TCATCGCAAGGTGATGTTTAATAAGTTTAGGAGTTGTCTCACAAATAAGATGAAGAAACGAGCGTGGGAGGAAATAACCGAGAAACAAAATGCAAGGCATAAAGAAGTGACCCGTTCGACCGAGGAGATGAATAGGCAGTGGTCCAACCTTGTGCCTTTTCGGCCTCGTGCAACCTCGGCCAAGAAGATGGTGTCATCTGCGCAGAAGCAGCATCAGCAAACAGGTAGGTCGCGACTGCCCATTTGCATAATATAGAAAATAACTTGCCATCTTTCTGGAGTAGGATGTGCACATATAAGTTATCTGCTGAGGACTTCTGCGTCGAGGATGGTTTTTGCAGACCACTACGCTGCGCTAGGTTATGTGGCGCAAGAGTTGACTAATAGCAACGTTTGGCTTAACTACGCAATGTACTCGCTTTATCTCTTCCTGGGAAGAAAAAAATAAGAACGTTGAAATATAATGCAGGGCCAGTCGGTAATAAAGTGTAATGTTACCTCAGTAAGTTTAATTTCTATGAATTTTGCATGCTTTCCTAATGTAACCTCATGAAACACAACGAAATCGACGCGTTTTCTCGTGCAAGCTGTGTCCGCTTCTGAGTAATCTACCTCAGTGGCTTCTGTCATGCCCCACAATGAGAGCGTGGTTCTGGCAATTAAAACTCCATAATTATATATTTTTATTATCATATCTGCCACAACCAATTTTTTTTTCAAGAAATATGTCAGGTCCAAATTCAATTACATCAAATATGACGTTGTAGGTGCCGTAACAGCGACATCATGGGGCATGCTGTAATGGGGGACTCCGGTTAAATTTTACCACCTTGGGTAATTGAATGTGCACCCAACACAAGGTACACGAGTGCTTTCGCATTGGCTCCCATCGAAATCCGGCCGCTGTCGCTGGGGTTTGATTCCGCGCCCCTAGGCTTAACAGCACAACGTCAAAGCTACTACTCTACTCTGTGAGGTTTGAAAAAAAAAGAATGCGAAGCAATCAGTGTAATGCTATTTTAGGAAACCATGCTTCCAACAAGTGTGCCTGCAATGATTTGCATGACCTATACACATGTAATTTTATGCCCACCGTTTAGGAAGTGGAAGCCAATAATGCCAATAATGTGAAATTATTATTGTTAGTGTTATTCTTTTCGCGAATAAGTATGCACATTATTGTTGTTGAACCTAGGGTGTGGTGATAATTCAAAATAGCGTCCTGGACGCAATGTACTGTATGGCGAACACTTGCTTGTCGGCAAGCAAGCGCTCAACCAAAATGATTTGTTATCTATCAACCAGTGTTAAGATGCTTTCACTTTATGCACTTAAATAGCTCCGGCACTGCAGTGTGTTGACAATAACTGTGAGGTTATTCATCTCACATAATCATGTCTGTTGAACTAGCAACTGTTCTTATAAAGGTATGCGCGCATTCGCACTAATATTACCGTATACTACAAGAACTCAGCTTTTTTCCCGACTCGGATAAGAGAGAGAGAGCAAGCGAGAGAGGAAAGGCAGGGAGGTTAACCAGAAGTCAGTTTCCGGTTTGCTACCCTACACTGGGGTGGGGGATAAAGGGGTTGGAGAGAGTGCAAAGAGAGAGAGAGCGCGCGAAAAAAAACTGAAAAAAAAGCACAGGCATAGGTAACAAAGGAGGCGTTCCAGTCACAGACGTTCACACAGGCCAGTGGACTTCAGGAACCGCAGGAGCGCTTGCACGGCCTTCTGATGCGATGTTGAGTCGCGTCGATGTTGCAGAATTGTTTCTTCCGATAACGGCTGGTCATCCAACTGGTTCAGCACGACGGAGAGCGATTGTCTCTGCACACTGTATTGTGGGCACTGACAAAGAACATGACGAATCGTTTCCGCGTCTCCACAATTGTCACATGCTGCACTGTCGGCCATCCCTATGCGGAACGCGTAGGCATTGGTGAACGCGACGCCCAACCATAGCCTACACAGAAGGGTCGCATCTCTTCGGGGAAGTCTTGTTGGAAGTCTAAGGCTTAAGGTTGGATCCAAAGTGTATAATCGGGCGTGCAAATCGTTGTGGTAAAACATAAGGTATCGTGCGCCACGACAGCACACAATTAGTCACAAACAATGCGTATTGCCGAAGTACTAAAACAATGGTGAACATTAACGGTACGTACATTACGTAAATTGTTGCACGATCCTATTGCGTACCACGACGCCATCATCATTTTCTATACCACGGGGCTCAACTGCCACTGCAGGCCGCAGCACACCAGTGGCCTCTTGTTTGTAGGTGTGCTCTTTAGCTACGTTACGTAGCACACATCAGGAGGCGATGATTGTGCAGCAGTGACGCGGGTCCAGCCTCAGTTCCCCATGCAGACAGTGGAATCGCCGCTTTAGTTGGCCTATTATTCTAAGGGAAGTGACAGCCACTAATTAGTATTGAGAAGGTAACGAATTGGCTAAGAAAACAACGCTGCCTCTTCAAGAGACCAAAAAGAGAAAATATTCATTGTGAGAATTACTTGAAGGCGCTTCCGAGTGCGAAACTCCAGTGATCGCAGTAAGTAAAAGAAATGAAACCATGGAACGGGAACGGGAGGCAATAATAATATAGATTTGAAGATTTCCACGCGCATGATAGCATAGCAGACGATGTGGGAAATACACGCTCATTTTAAAGTTTTGATGCCACGTATGTCCCTAATGTAACATAAATAACAACTGTTACTGTTCCCAGAAATGCTAGCCCGTTAAGTTCTCACTGGGCTGTCGAAATCTCCTTGCGAATGGTTTATTGTTACATAAAACCTTCTTCTTCGCTACATGGTGTATTATCGCTTTCATAACCTGAGGACTGGTGATCTTTATCACGTCAATATCATCGAATTGCCAATGTGAAACAAACCGCATATAAATAGCCATACTAAGCTACACACAATGCACCTTTCCACCACAGCCCTTGTTGTACCATGCTCGCCGTTTAACCGCTTCTTGGCTGGCGTGTCCGGAGAGTGGCATGGTGTCATTAGCCATGGTTTGCAGGGGTATCCACTGTCTCCAAGGAGGCAACTGCCGATTCTTGTTTGTGCGAAGTGGCTAAATAATCCACTATCAGAAAGCATCCGGGAATCGTGGACTCTGCCTGGCCACTTGACGACCACATCGGTTATGTTGCACCTAGCGTCCATGACTAGTTGCACGTTTATGCAATGATAGAAGTGCCTATTCACGTACACATACTCGTGTTCGCTAGATGTTTCAATCCGAACGTTTGTGCCATCGATGGCTTCTACGACTTCCGGAAATCCAAGCAGCTGCTCAAACTCCTCTTGTACGGTAGTCACTTCACCCTCTTTGGGCCAGCTGGGCAGACAGAAGGCAGAATGTATAAATGATGTGCAATGGTATGTGTGGGTACTAACAAGATAAGAGGGCAAGCTGCATCTGTGACTGCATGCGGAAACGGTACTTCTCGTCTTTTTTCAAATTTTCTTTCCCTAAAACAGCGCATTCGGTATTGTTTATGAGGACCTATTCTGCTATGCTGCTAAGCACGAACTCATGGCCTTCCGTGACGTTCACAACTACCGCATTCCGATGAGAGCGTAATTCAAAACGCTTATGCACAGTGCTTACGGTACACGTTCAAAAACTTGAGATGGGTCAAATTATTCTAAACCTCTCCACTACTGCTTCTCTTATAACCAACTGTGCTCTTCAAGGCGCTAATCCTTCCTTTTTTTTGGCAATGACCGCAACAACGCCAAAACATGGATTCCTTACTAAGGCTACCACAGCAGCGCTCGCAGAGACCAAAGCGTCACACGGACAGCGTGTCTATCACAATTAACGCACGTTACCCGCGCCAGTGAATATTGCGCACTAGCGTCACCGCGACGGCTGAATTCATGAATACGTGTAGCAAAGCACGTGCACTTCGCATATGCATGCAATACTGTGGCAGCTAGCACTGCATAACTTCCCAATGCAATGTGGAAATGAGATTTGTGCTAGACAGTGCAGCAGGGGTACCTAAACACGAATGCCAGGGAAGCACACTTTATTGCAGATGCAGCGGACGCTGCGCTTCATTAGTCACAGACAACGAACGCTTGCTGCGCTCATGTTACGGCAACTGTTTCGTTTCACCATTGCGCTCACGCACGAAACCCTTTACTCATCCGTCAAAAATAAGAAGCCGCATTCAGGATTTCATTGCTAGCATGCATGCGGGCTCAGGTTTTAAGGGACACTGGCACAATGGCGGTGTGATCACATTACATCATTCAAACAATGCCTAACTTACCGTACGAATCTTTTTGCACGCCTCTTCACGGCACTCGCTACGCGACGCACAGTTCTTGAAGCTGTGGACTCATGAACGCCGACAGCATCGCCTGCTGTGATCAAGAGGTTCCCAGCTGCAAAAAAACTGCAGGGCCAGAACGACTTGAAGCAGTGGTGGCACAGCGTTGCTCCGACGCGTCCGGGGCTCCAAGTCCTCACGCAGCTATTCTGTGATTCGCATGATACCGTGGCGTCCGCAGCGGTATCGCCTGAGCAGCTTGTCCTCACTCAAAACGTCCAAGGGATTTGTTCGATCGCGAAACACACGCTGTCACATTGGCATCCATGCGGTGTACAATTCGTACAGACGAGCTTCGCGGACTCCAGCTTGGCCAGCCATGTTGAAATGACTGGTTTGTTTCTCATTGTCCCTAGATGGCCCTCAAGTTCTGCAAATTTTCTCTGCCCCCCCCCCCCCCCCCCACGCCGCGGTGCAGGGGTGAGAGACCGTCGAGCCCCTTTCCACTGCAACGCCTTCTCCGGACGATGGAGACGGGCCGAACAAAGACGGAGGAGACCACTTCTTTACATTTGCTTCACAAAAATTGGCGATCATGGTATCTTAGCACTTAAACGTCGAGATTAATGTGCAATCAGGGCATACCTGCCAACAATCACGAATGGACACTTTGCAAAAAACGCCACTGCGCATGCGCGAGCACGTATATTTTCCAGCCAAATATCCTCCACCACAGGATAACAGAACGGGCTATTCTTTCCATTCAACACTCGTCCCTGCCTTTCCTTTATTTCTTTACTGCCTTTCTCTCTGTACACCACGGAGCTTACAATGAGAAGGGACATCACCGCAGAAATTTTTTTTTTTTGAGAAACCCTTTTGGTACTCGTGCACCTTCACTGGAATGTCCAGGGGTGAAAGCACTTAGAGCGAGAAAAGCAGTATGTGAAGGAGAGTTTTTGGTTGGAACTTATCCTTGCAGGAGAGACAAATTTTTTTGCAAACTTCCCATTTTTCGTAAAAGTTACGAACGCCGGAATGTATTACGAATTTACGAATATCGAGTCAAATTCAACAGAAAATAAATTGGGTCCGCGAGAAAATTGGGGACGGGAGTTTTTCAATCTTCCGTTGGAAATCTTTTGATGGTGAAAGGACACCGGAGGGGTATCCACTTCCAGCAAGTTTTTGCACAAAGGTTCCTGAAGCGGGAAAAATCGCTAACAACAGCAAGTCGCAATACGATATGTTGCTTGTCAGTGCCAGTGGTACCAAGTTTGCTGTTGCTTCTGTGTTACGTCCGAAAGTAAACCACCGCTAATACAGTGTGTATGTCACATTCCTGTCATTCCAGTCATTCCTGCCTCCCTGGGAGTCATGTCAGTTGGATTTTACTAATTCTACTGGTCGCAGTTTGGCACGTATGGCGTTACAAAAGGAAACGCGGACAATCGTACTGACCATATTCACACTGCAGCAGAGGCGAAACTCCCGGTTGACAGCTGCATGTAAGCAAACGATGAAAAATAAGTAAATGATATAAAGGCTTAGAGAAAGAGGTAACGTTACACATAGATCATGCTGTAAATGTTTTAATACCCAGAATTTAGATACATGGCATCCGTGAACAATAAACAACGAAAAGGCTGGGGGCTAAAGGTACGTCTGACGTATCTCGTTGCTTTTGGCGTGTTTCACGTTAAGTTACGTCGTGCAGAGGCACGCTGAACAGCTAAACGTACGCCTCTCTCACGTCGCCGCTAATTATGTTTATGTTATGGTGCAGCGTGTCTGAGTGGGCGCAGCCGGCGCAGATCGGCGCGCTCGTGAATGCCGCAACAACTGCAGTACGTATGTGCTCACATAGCGTTGATGTGCGCTTTCACAGAAAGAAAAACGCATTTTATTCGGTGCTCCCCAGCCCGATACGATTACAACATGTGCTTTTCTGAAATGGACCAATGAAGCAATTACGCTCCGCTATCCGTCCTCTTAAATGATTGTTCGAAATGTGTCCGTGTTGCGGCATTTCGCAACTGCGAAGATGTCAAATCTGAAACGGCCAACCGAATAAATGAACAGAAACGTCAGCTAACCGAAGAAGAGAAGCGCAACTCTTCTCAAAAAAGTTAGTTCCGCTTCAAGTCGTCTTCAGTTTTCGTTCGCAATCAGGCGTGAGTAATCCTTGTAATACCGTTTGCTTTCTCGCTCACAAGCAGTTCTTTATCGACGCTTCTTCGGTAGATTGCTTTACGTTAGCGCGAGTTATGGCATCGAACAAGCTGTGGTGGTTCTGCATACAATTTGAAAGCATTTTCGGCCACGTCCGTCAACTCTTATACTTTGGGGCTGTATCGTTTTCTTAGCGCAGTCAATGTTGCATAGGTGGGGTTCCGAAAAAAATTGCCTTGCTATCCCAGCGCGGCGAAAGGGGATACCCAGCGAAGCTGTGGAAAACGTCACGTGAAGACGTAATCACACTAAAGGTCGCGTGATGACATCATCACGTCCAACGTTACGTCTCATGAAGACGGCATCGTCACTTGACGATATCGCCTCATCACGTCCAACGTTACGTCTCATGAAGACGGCATCGTCACTTGACGATATCGCCTGATGACGCAATCTTAAGGCGTCATCAGGTGAAACGTTACGTCACGTCATCACGTCTTCGTCAAGTGATGATGGCACCTGACGATGTCATGTGATACCTCTTCGATTAGTACTACACTGTGCGCTTTCCGCTTCTTTGCACTGTCTCCAGGATCGGCCGACATTTTTGTGTTAGCAAAGGTCGCGCACGCGGACACAAAAAATCCACGCCAACTAGAGGCTAACAGCTTCACTGTAATACGTGAAGTAGCTCACGTCGACAGCAATCAGTGCCAAAGGTGCTGAGGGCTCGGTTTTCTGACACAACGGTCGTTTACAAGTGGTTGTACGTGTTCAATGCTATACAGATAACAGGTTAGACTAGAACGTAAGTAAAGTGCGAAAGAATTGGCCTTTCAGAATCGCCGAAATGAACAAACATCATGCGCCAGAAACCTGGAGAGTTACCGGTCAGCAGGTTAATACTACGTGTTGAGAAATGGTTGCAAGTCGGCTATTGCGGTAATATTTCCGATTGCTACGCCATGTAACAGGGCTCAATACCAATTCACGTAAAATTTTTCTGCGTTTTGTTCGTCTGCAAACTTACCGATTTACGGCAATTTTTGTAAAAACATATAGGCCCTCATTAAAGATTTACTCCTTAGAGTCCCAAGAATGTTATTGTCGTTCTCGATTGCCACAGATTTGAATAAAATGGCTTCTCTGGCGTTTTCAGAAAATAATTTCTGCGTTTTAAATGTACATGAATAAGCGAGATGAGTGTAGGGCCCGAGTTAAAGCTTCCTGTTAAGGTGTATTAGTGCACTAAACCCCGTATTCAGAAATGCATCCTAACTTGCATCCCATGCTTGACTTGATCTAAATGACGCCTGTCGTGAACATGCCGAAGCAAGCGCAATGAGCGTCTGGGGCACGTTCACGGCAGGTATCATTCGGATGAAGTGAAGCATTGACTTCAGTATTGACCCTTTTCGCGGCGATCCCGTGGGCGCTGTCATGTTTGATCACGTGGTGACGCGTCCATTGCTTGCCTAAACTGCCTCCGTCGCCTCCTTGTTTACCATGGAAGTGTATGACGCCGGCGCGGATTAGAAAACCTCTGTTTTCGGAGATTTCGTAGACGGTGACTAGGTGAACGACACGAAGCGTTGATCACAGCTTCAGAGAACATGCAAACGCGCTTTCGGAATGATTAACATTTGTTCAAACGGCGCAAGCAACGTGTATAGTGCTTGTTCTAAAAGCGGGGCTAAATATGTATTCCAATCTATCCATGCTTTCCGATTATGAATTCAGTCAGGATTAGTGTGTTTTGCTCTCTGTTCTTTATTCGGCAAATATTTTCAACCAGTGGCTTGTCAGTTTCAGACTCGGTGAAGTTCCTCGGTGCGGCCACTATCTGATTATTTTCTGCCTAATCGCTCGCGGGTGTACTCAGTTCCTATAGATTTGTTCTTGCTGCGCACAAGGCTTGAAACGTAGCTGTTTTGTACATTGTAATACCTTGTAGCAAATATATATTACAGCTAGTAACTCGCTTACTCTTGTGGACCATCACGAAACATTCAGCTTCGACCATTCGTGCGCTATCGGTGTAGTACCGTCACTTATTGTGCGTATATAGTGCACATATATTCAAGTGTGCGCCCTTTCACTTATTTTTGATACGTCGGCGATAGAGTGGGCATGAGTTTTCCTGCCATTTGGGACAGATGTGCATAGATAACGTGCGCGAAACTTACTATGACAGGAAGCGGCGCTACTCACTCCCTTTGTCATTGTTTACCGATTGGTACTCACTGTTGCCGACGCCTGGAGATGAAGCCCTTTCTTTGAAGGTTAGCGATACAAGGCTGGCGGATGAGCAAATTTCTGTATCCTCGAGGAAAGCCGTACATCGTGAAGTGCCGGTAACACGTTTGAACAGTTGCAGCAGCGGTCCGCGAACTTGGCCACACAGATTCATTCTATTCCTTAACATGCCAGTCACTATTTTTGCAGCCAACTACTGCACACGTCTTCAATCCACATGATTCAATCTAGCATGATTGGAGCACAGTGTGTTAGCGAAAACTCAGTTGCATTTCCCCCAGCTGATCGCACAGAAGCAAGGTAGAAGCGGTCATGGTTTCGTATTCGTGCGCGGTCGCTGAGGAGAGGTATGGCGCGCCGCCGGGAGCGCCATCTCGTTTCTCTAAAACAAACTGCTCCGCGAAAACGGTCAATAAGATGCATTTCAGAATACGGGGGTAAGTGAGTCAGTGTAAGTCTGCGCGCTTTGCCTTCGTAGCTTTACTTTCGGAAAGTGGTCCATGAATATAGCGTGAATGCTGCGCTGTTGCATGCGCAACACACAGTGGCACGTGTAGTTGTCCCAGTGGAACGGACAGTGCAATTCAGGCTACAAATTATGATGGTTTTTCTTGTGTCTCATCTCACACACCATTGAGGTCCGTCGACTGCAACGCCGGTGGTGGCCCTACTTAACACTCCAGCGTTGTGAGGTGCCTCAATGCCGCCCGGGCGCTGTTTCCGCTGCGAATGAAACGTTGCCTCGCTTGCTGCATCGCGCCAACATATCGTCCCCACGTATTCTTCGAACATTGTCTGAGGAGCTTCCGTCCAACGCTAAAAATAGCTGTCGGGGTCACTGCTTCAACCTTCGGTCAAATGAATCAGCTGAGACAGATGTTTTTATTGCGTCAGCAATTATATGGACACTCCAAGCGCATGTTTGCGGTCGCCGTAGTCGTCGTCGACGTGAGGTTCCGTTTAAAGTCTAACGGCGAAAAAATTGTAGCCGCACGCCGTACGCTGCGTGTGTGAGTAACAGCGTGCGCGGGTGAGCTGGCGACCAGATGTTAATCTCGTGCACGCAAGAGAGGAAGGTGGCCGGAAGCGCGCGGTCTTCGCTCGCGCGCGAGGCACGGGGAGAAGGCAACGAAGACGGGGGAGGGGGGGGGGGGTGCGTATCTTTAAAGCGCTCTGCGATGTGGCCGAAGTGTGCGCCCGCGAAGGCCTCATCTTCCAAGCGATCTGCGATAGGGACAAAGTGCATTCGCAGAGTACCTGTAGCATCGTATGCGTTGTGCTTCGTTCATGTTGAAGCGAGAGCCAGCGCGAAGGGGTCCATTTGCTAGCGGCCGCTGCGCTCTTTCTCACTGCAGCGTTTTGACGAGCTTCCGCGGTAATCGAGCGAGAGGGGTTCAGGTTTACCTGTGCGCGCGTGACACCGTGCTTGTTTATTTAGTTAGTAAGCGAATATTCACAACCTTATAGGGCCGATACAACTACTACCCTTACTTCGTATAGCTATCGACTAATTTGCTATCGCGATCGATGTTTCGCCTTTCTGGTGGAACTGCGAATTTTTTTGACCTCGCAAGTAGATTTATGGAAGGAGTAAAAATTACCTGCTTGGGAGAAATTCCAAATTGTCTTCTACATACATATGATGTATGTCTGAATGCTGTCGCACTATTTTCTATTCTTAATAGGCTCCTCAGACACGACAGCCTTGGCTATAGCGACCTAAATAAAGCTGAGCGATTCTCTGTAAAATTGATTTTATTGTCAATTATGTTTCATTGTATCGTCCGGTAATTTTGATGTCGTAGTTTTATATCTGCAAGAAACTTCGATCACTGAATAAAGTAAGCTAAATACGAGTCACTGCAGTAAAGACACATGTGCGACTGGTATTGAAGAAAAAAACGTTTTTTTTTGTAAATACGTATAACGTGCAGCCCTGCGGTGATTATGTCGCAGTTGAACTAGCTTGTCGATACTTGTCTGCCAGAAGCATATAAACACAGCCAATATGCCAGTAGCTACCATATCATTTATTTATTTCTTTGGCCACCTAGAGCCGCTTGACACAGGTTTCCGTTGATGAGGCACCAGCTGCTCGTGAAATGGGCATGATTATTTGCGATATTATCCACTGAAGCAGGACATTTCTTGATTTTTTTTGTATTGTCCTCAGTCATCTTACCCCTAATACTAGTATTTTGTGTAATACTAGTACTCTGCCACCTGTTTTAGAGCCGATATTTCTTCTTCAGGGCTCGTTGTAAGTTTCAAACTTTCAAACTATCATCCTGCTTAACTCTTATAATGAACGAAATTTCACTAATTAGGTTAACTAATTTGTTTACAGCACATATAATTTGTTTACAGTCTCCAAGATGTATGCAGGGAATAAATTTTATGATGACACCAGTTTCGAGATAGTCATTTCCGCAGTGTGTGAAGAAAAAGATTGGCTTTCCTATTACGGTTGTGGTTAAATGCATAAAACGACTTTTTGTTAAAGAAGTAGGTAGAATTACAGCGCGGTTCTACAGCAGATTTGAAGTACCGTGCATATCACGAAACCGGTGCCATCATTAGAATTTCTTCCATGGAGATATGCGTTGCAAGTTCACCTGCTACAATTCGTTATTTGCTATATGCACCGTAAAATAATTCTCATTCACGCATTTCGACCTATTGGGTCAACTATCGCGCAATTGATTGTCCACCTATTGAGATGTATTGTTTGCCTATTTCAGCAATTGTCTAAAATATTGAGCTATACTGCCTGCCTTAAATTCAAGAAATTAAATTAAGCCCTCTGCCACTGGCCATTTTAAAATTGTCCATTCTTTAAACTATCGTCTAGAGAGGACTATATTGTCACGTTGTAGTGACACTGAAGAAAACAATCGTAAAACTGTGTATGACGAAACAGATTCTTTATTGGGCGAACATGTGCCCCACAAAAGCAGGCTACACTCAAGGCACAATGATAGCGGCGAAACGCGTCGCCTTTTATACCTGAGTCATCGAAGGTTCCAGATTAATCCTTGATGCCCGCGGGTCTTCCAGAAAGTTCTAGACAATTCGCGTCGGTCATACAATCAGATAACATAAGCATCGGTGAAAACAGGCAACGGAAAGAAGCATCGATAACGTTCTAGAAACTTCCGATACAGGCGCGTCCTGCGCCGAGCGATAACGTTTAACATTGGTTAGCCGGTGGAAAGCGGCCACCGGTGAAAGATAAACATGTATACGCGTCAATATGCAACATTAAAACAATTTGGCTTTATCACTGGGTTCCACTGAGATTTTACTGCGAACATTTAATCACCGTAAGGTCGTAATGCGTTGATTTAATGGCTGTGTGTGTAACATTCCGCACAACGTGCCACTAAAAGCGTTGCAACGTTGGGGCAGATAAATAGATCTGATTTCTCGCACTTCATGCAAAGAAATGCCCTTTGATAGGATGAATGTTTTCACTTTTCAGTGAAAAAGCTACAGAAATTAAGAAAATTGTCTCCTGATGAACAGCATTCTTTGGCTCGGCTAATACTTAGCTTTTGCTTTTGTTTCCCAAATTTCAGTTCGCCCACCCCATACCATCCCCAAATTTAGGTTGACCCACCCCAAATTTCAAGTTGTGTGACTCCCAAATTTATGCTGGGCCAAACCAAATTGAAGTTTGCCACTTTCAAATTTAGGTTGGCCCACCACTATTTTCAAGTTAGTCCACCCTCATATCACCGCACAATTTACGCTGACCCACCCTCATATCACCCTGAAATTTGAGTTGGCCCACCTCCATATCACCCACAAATTTAGGTTGGCCCACCGCACGTGTTGTTTTGCTTATTTTGCGATGTGTTGCGTTTTTTTTTCTTCACTTGCACTCAATGGCTCTGTTAGTGCTTATTTCGGAAACGCATTCTGTTGTGCTGCATTTTTTTTGTTCACTTGCCTTGGAAACTTGTTTTGTATTTTGCAATTTACTAACCTGACCATGTTCGAAGATCTAACACAACAATACAGACTTGAAAGACGCAAATTCCCTCCACCACACGTTAAATTAAACAGGAAAGAGGCCATAAACTTACGCTTACTACAAAGAAACAGTTACCCTAGCCCGGCAGTCTTACGCCACTGTTACCCGAGCTCATACCAGACTGATTCGTGAAAAGTGTGCGGACACAGAGCAACGTTGCGACACATGCTCTGGGAATGTGCCGGCAACAACGGTACTAAAATCGCCGCCGTTCGCGACGCGCCCATAACGGCAAGCGTTACTGGATTAAAAGAAGCCTCGAGCTCGCTCATTCCCGCCGTTGCCCGGCTGCTGGGGCCGCCGGGGACCATCTCCGTCGGCGTCCCCGCCGCTGGGAGGCGGCCCTGAAAAGTTCGGAGCTGGAAGACCAGCTCTGGGCCGTCCGGGAAGCCGAAGATGCCGCCCGAGTCCAAGGACTTCGAGCCGACACCTGAGGCCACTAAAAGCAAAGTGCCGGCTCTTTAAATAAAGTTTATTTCTTCTTCACTTGCATTGTAACCTTGTTTCATACTAGTTTGCTTGCGCTTTCATTGTAATAAGTAAACACCCCTTACTCAATGCCCTGTGTGCTTGTAAGGTATTCTTAAATAAATAATTAATAAATATCAACCACAAATTTAGGATGACCCACTCCCAAATTATGTCGGCCCATCCCAACCCATTGTATTTTATATGTAGCCCTATGTATTCCTACGGGAAAGATGTCACGCTTTTCGTGTTACAGACCCGATTTTGCTACCAAAATTGCTGGGCTACTCGCCAAGGAATGCTACACATTAAAACAATAAATTCCACAGATCCTACGCGCTGTGGGAATCGAGTTCCGCATAGCTTTACCACGTAGACCACAGCGTTTGCGTAAATCGAGTATCTCTCTGTGTGTGTGACGTGAGCGCACGTGTGTGTGACCCCACCAGCAGTGAAGACTCTCTTATGCTGGCTACGACGTGATTTTTAATGTCTTCGTTCGAGGCAAATATATGCGAGATGCCGATTGTTGGATATTTTTATAGATATTGAATGGGTGTGCGAGAGATACGCGGATTGTGACGTGGTCTGCGACAAAGTGTTATACTATCGTACCTACCTAAGTGTATGTCATGTGGTTTAACTTAAAACGACGATCCGCATTTTTACTGCGGCTAAGAAAACTTAAAACGTGAGTTACCTGGGCCGATCATGAAGGTGGAGCAACGTCGCACATTTTCGGCATAGCTTTAGCTGATACGAGGAAAATATTGGGGAATGTGGCCGATCCCGAAGCTGGAGGAGTCGTACACAGCGTGTCAAAGCGCGAGTGGTCAAGATCAAAGAACACTGGAAACTGACACATACCAAACGTTTCAAAGAGCTAGCCGGCTTTGGTACGAGAGCGGTATGTGGGCGATCATGGCCTAATGGTTAGAACAATGAGCTGCTGTGTTCCAAGGCGGAGGTTTCATTCCAGTGTCCGTCGTGCGTTTTGTTTTTATTGCATAGTTTCGAAATGAGGCGATAATGAAATCTACCTACCTACCGCAAAATGCCTAGAACGAGGCAAGGTGCGGTTCGCTTTAAAAGCTTGCATTCTTTGTGGTGAGATGTCACACAAACTTCTACACGAATGCGGATGTGCCTGTAAGCAGGAATTGTTCTCAATGACGGTCAAATGAACACGCATCATCGTTCAATGTAAGTAATGCACGTACATAAAAGTTCACATATTTTATTCACAATTCGGCAAAATTGATTTTTCAAAGTACAGTAAAACAATCGCTTCGTCCGTTGACATGCTTTACACCGGTCATCACCAGTTGGAGCATGTAGCGATTGTTACTCAAATTTCTGTAGGAAACCGGCACTCACGTGTCTGAAAGTGTAAGCTTTTGTGGTTCTCCTGATGGTTGAATAATCAATCGTAATCTTCGAATTGTCAGTTTTCACTATGTACCTTTTGCAAAAGAATTTGTGGCTTTCCCCGCACGCTTCCTTAGTTCCACAGCAGTGGTTTCTTTTATTGTACGGAGTAGGCGCACGTAATGTCAATTTGCTTATACGCCGTAAAACAGAATTTGAATATATATATATATATATATATATATATATATATATATATATATGAATACAGAGAGTTTTTTTCTTGCACTGACTGACAAAACTCTTGATTTTTTTAAATTGGCACTTTTTGCAAAAGCGAATATATTGTTAATAGTATTGTCAGCGAAATGAATTTTGGCCAACTCTTCCCTACCTCAAGAAAAATTTCAGTGCAGCTTTACCACCCACGTATGTAGTGGCACAAAGATCTCACATGCGCCAGCCAATTAGTCCTATTTCCTGAAGCAGATGCAGCTGTTTTATGGACTATAGTGATGCGACTAAGAGGATGCCAATACATGGCCGTGCATATACTAGTACAGTTGATTCTTGGATATGTCCCGTACTGCCAGGTGTCTTGTCGCTTTTCATGTGTTCTATCTATGGTGATTATTTGTACTTCTATGATCTGTTACAAAAGCATCACAGCATTTGACGCTTTCACGATCCTTGAAAGGTGCAGTCATGAGCTGAGTAAACGTAGATGGAGTGAACCATCTAATAATTTTCGTTGTGTAAAAATGCGGAAAATACACTTCCCAGATGACGTCAGGGAAACTATTGAAAAGGTTAGGAGCACGAAACAAAAGAAAACAGTAACGATTATGACACTAAAATTGCCAGGCCTTTTTTCAACAAAATCTTTTTTACAGTTTACATGGTCATGCTGCGCCTTGTAGTGCTTAATGTAGAAGCAGTGATTTTCACAGAAAGCGTCCACACCATCTGCGCATATTCAGCCAATAGAGCTCTCAAAATGTTTCACGGATATCTTGTAAGAGACAGGCGCATATCCATTAGAAGGAGTGCACGTTTTCTCATTGTAAAACCAGTTCGGCGAAGCCACCTACAAACTGAAAATGCCTGTTTGCACGAGTTGGTAAGGTTATTCCACGAAGTAGTTTTAACATTCTCAAACATCTTTCTTGCACCCCGTATTCCATAAACTCCTGATGATGGCTAAATGTTTGTTTTTCATATGTCAACGAGCTCTACGTACGGCGTCGTTGAACCTGAACGATCTAGCGTTGCTGTCGTGTCCCCCACTGCCAGAAGACAGCTGCCCATCGCGTTGCCTCTCCGGAGGCCCGTGCTCATTCATGACCTTCTTCTCACAGGTCTCGCAGAACAAAAGTTTCTGCAAAAACTGCGTCATAATTGGCGTACCAGGAAAGACGCATCGGTTCACATGAAATACAACATACGCAACAGTTCCCGCGAGCAAAATGGCCCCCAATGTAATCAACATGACGTAATCTGTAGACTGCCATACATTGATCGCAATCATAGTGAGGTTTACGGCGAAGCTGAGGAAGATGAAAACGTACGGGACAGTAACAGACCTCGGGACGTCCTTCATAGTAATTCGCAATGTGATCTGAGAGAGGGGCGTGAAGAGGCCTAAGAAGCTCGAGACAAGCAAAATACAGTTGACCACTGATTCGACAGAGCCTATCGTGGCGAAAGCTACTACCAATATTCCTCGGAAAAGAAGAGCTGCCACTGGAACTGACGACCTGATGGAAATGAGCGACAGGAAAGAAGGCAGGTGTCCCCTCCTAGATGCCGCAAATCCGAGACGACTGTGACTGAAGAAACCTGCCGACAGCGTTCCAAACGTACTGACAGATGCTAAGATGGCTATTATCAGAGCCCCAGCCGTACTCCAAGATTCCACAGCGAAGTTGAGGGCTGTGGCATCCGCCGAGGCTATGGTGGCATGTTTTAGAACGACGAAGTAAGCCAGATTGGTGAAAACATAGAGAGCAGTGACCAAGAGAGAGCTCAGAATCAGTGCACATGGAATCGCCTGCGACGGATTCTTGACCTCTTCACCGATGTTGGAGAGGCCAGACCTGCGAGGAAAACGAAGAGCGGAATTCAAATTACTAGCTACGAGCATTAGCAAACGCTAAATATCGCTCGATGGCTGCGCTAGCGTATTCAAATTTATGCAGCTGAGCGTGTCACATCAGTCGAGCACTGTGCTGTTGGATAAGGGGTTATTTTACGCCTGCTTCAATGTATCAGGCGCGCTAGGCGTTTCTTAAGATGTGACAGCGTCCGTTCGGTACAGCTTGGTTTGCCACCAGTAGTCTCGGCACGTCAGCTTTCCTCCGTGCTTGGCTACACGCGCCTTCGCAATTTTGGCTTCCTGGGTATCTGCAGAAAAATTGGCACTGTTATACTTCAGTTACGCTTGCCAATGATGAAAACTTATAAGAAGCCGGGTAAATCTGTGATCCGCGGTTGAACATGGCGCCAAGAAGCAATGCGGGGAATTTGACGCTTTAGCAGGAACGACGAAAGCATATTACACTCAATTCACAGGTTATCTAATCTCGAAAGACCAGTAATCGCGGCTATGGGATTATGATGACATGATCTAAAATTATGCTGCAGTTATTTGATGTTCTATGATAGAGTTCTTTGATGTAAATTTTGCTGAAGTACAATTTAGGCTACTTGTTTCACAGTCGTACAAGTGTTTATGCCTACCATGTTTCTGTGCACAAAAAAAACTGTGAGAACATTGGCTGTGCGCTTGACCCATGAGGTCCTGACAGACAAACAGCTGGTAATTTAGCTTACAAAACGTTTCTTTTGCGTCTTTTTCAGGCACTCTGTCGCAGATTGAATAACAATTCTACCAACTCATTGGCGGTATTCTTTAAACTTTATTTTGTTTAATGGTTATTATCTTGGAGATTTGACCTCTGAATATCACCCCAATTTTTGTAAGACTCATTTGGAATCAATATGTAAGTCACATAGTTTTGTACACGTTTACACTGAATGCCCGTTTTTTGCCGTAATCATTGAAAAACCTTCTCACGGGAACTCCAATCATATTCAACTCCCTACGCAGCCGTATACGTTGTATAGGCTAAACGTTATGTAGTGTTGTAAGGTGTGATAAGTTATTTAGTGCCATTTTTTCATGCCTACTGAAATTTTTTTGTGTCACAGATCTGTAGTTGCAATAAAGAAAACCCAGCCGTTCCACTAGGGTGGAGATGGAAGACCAGCGAAGCTGTTCTGTGGTCGGAATTATGTATTTCTAATTATCAATATTAGGATCTGATGGTGTAATTGGTTAATTGAACTAATGAAGAATGACAAATATATATGATCTGGTGGTTTTCATTTATTTATTGACCACACGGACCATGACCTTATGGTCGCTACGGTTCACCACCATAGGGTGTATGGCAAAGGTTGGCACGTTCTACATAAACACGTCACCAACGCCGCGCGCGTTCGGTGCGAATGCGGGCAGAACGCCACAGCCATCGACAGCAGTTCTGCGCGTTGCGAAGCATCAATTGCGATAGCAAGTTGGTAGCGAGCTATACGGAGTAAGGATTGAAGTTTTATCGGCTGTATAAACTTGGACACATTTGCTTACTAACTAAATTAACAAGGACGGTGTCAGCGCGCACACGCAGACATGAATAGATCACACTCGATGACCACACACAACCGTTGTCAAAACGCTGGCGTGAGGAAGCGCGCCAGCAGGAGCGAGCGAAGGTTCATGCGGTCTATCGCTTTAACGGAAACTGAGCGGCCAAAGGACAGCGCATACAAAGGTAGGAGCCGTGTTGCAGATCGCTTTCAAGACACGGTGCGCACGACCGCGCGTCGCCACGCAAAGTACGCAGTTAATTGCTCGCAGAGCAAAAGCCGCACTCCCTCCCTTCCGCGCTGCCTCCCCGCTTTCTTCCGTTCGCGTGGGCGATTGAGTTGCCAGTTCCACTTGCGCCCGGTCGCAAGATACACACTTGGTGCCGCAGCTAAACGTCGCCTCCCCTCCCTCCAGTCCCCCCAAGGCCGTTCGCACGATGGAAGAAGTCGCGTTTGCTCTCCGCCGTGCGTTCGCTCCCCGTGAAAGCGCGCGTCCCTCGCGCACTTTCACTCGCACATACAGCATACGGCCAATCAGAGTGTTTTTCTACACGCGGACAGGACCATCGAAGACTGAGCCCTTAAGAGCTTCGCTGTAAAATACAGCTTTGTTCCACAGGACACCACGTTTTTTCACAGGACACCACAATACGTGGTCCTAGTTTTGATTACATGGTGGCTGTGATTTTAACTGAAAGAACTAGAAGTATAATGTGGGTCATGTTGCAGCCATTTCACACCAAGGACAGCTCTATAATACCGCATTGCTAAGAATATCTCATGAAATGATTTCACATCTTATCTGTGCGTATATCTCCTCTTCGATCCCAATGTCCGCATTTTGTTTCAGTTTTATGAAATTCCTGAGCCCTTCTGACCGGTATTCGTGACACGCTTTATTATGTAATGCACTCAATTTCAGAAGAACTTATGCATTCTATAGCTTAAGTAAACAGTATAATAGATTGAGTTCCAAAAAACTCGTGAATAGGACGCAAGTGGAATGAGCCCCCTTAATTATGACGTTGTCATCTACCTGCGTTTCTTGTGATAACGCTTTCAACCTAGATACGCACCTACTAGTTCTATTAGGTTAACAAGAGCTTCTGCTCAGGAAAGCAGCGTTAATAATGTGCTGTCAAATATATATGAAAAGAAATCATTCCAGGACATTGTGACCTCAGTACATGAACTATTCCTTGATTTCAGGGCCCAACGACAGTTATGAATAAATAGCTTTTTATCATATATAACGCCATATTTTTGATGAAGTTCCTCAAAGCATCCGAAAAATGCAAACTCACCCTCCTTCCATACTCATGAAAGCAGCGAAGTAAGCTTCTGTCAACCCAATGGCCGTAAAATCCCGGTTGATGAGTGGCGCTTCCATGCGGTTAGTTCCTGAAGATATGAAAAATGAGCAGGAAAGTTGATAAAAACACGCCGACAGCATCGGTTAACAGGGGCGCTGTGTAAATGTGAACCGTTTAGCGATGCTAAGATACAGGATAATAAAATTCACACGAGGGAGGTACAGGAAGAAATCCAACAGAAT
Organism: Dermacentor silvarum; assembly: GCF_013339745.2. Taxonomy (NCBI): domain Eukaryota; kingdom Metazoa; phylum Arthropoda; class Arachnida; order Ixodida; family Ixodidae; genus Dermacentor; species Dermacentor silvarum. Next base: position 162,720,213 of record NC_051162.1, on the reverse strand, counting down.
GCACTCTGACTATTTCTTTTACACAGAAGTGCACAACAAAAAGGCTGGTTGGATATTTCCTTACTGGTACAATCCCTAGAGTTCATAAATTACGGAGTTATCATGACAAGCAGGTAGGCGGCAAATGCCTTTAAATTTTTGCATGAACATCACAGCCTATATTACACAGAAGTTTATAATAATGTGTCAAATATTGACAGGCCTACTCGCTGAGAAAGTGTTTTATTGGAACCTCGGCGCCTAGTGCCGTGTGCCTATAACACCGCCAAAATAGGTATGAGCTTCATTTTAGAGTTGGGGATCAAGCTCACACTGAGATGACGCAGGAGTCATATTAAGGTAGTGAGTGCTTTCCCAGGCCGCTTATGTGAAGCACAGTGAACTGGGGCTTAGCATGAACTTAATTTAAGCGGCCGCCGCACGAAAGTCGAAAGTCGGTAAGGCCACCCGTACGTACTACAGGCAGCGATTCTGGCGGTGGCGTCATCTTGGGACGCAAAGCAAAACTTTATTCAATCGGTGTCGGTCAAGATCGCCAGGTGGCACCACTGCTCTATTTTATGGCTTGCGTTTAGATGGGTGGACATTCTGGCCTCTTCTAAAACGGCTGAAATTGTTTCGCCCATGCACATTGTCTGAGTGCCCACATTTAGTGCTTTGAACTGTAAGTACGCGCAATGTAATAAGAAATGCGATGTTTTCCGATTTTTGATAGTTTTGAATCTAAGAAAATTGTTAGGTTTCTTTCCGCATTCCCCAGCGTAGTGTCAATGTGCATGGAAGTTTCTTCTAAAGGACAACTTCGACAAATACATAATTTTCGGAGTTCTAGAAAAACGTCACCTCCTAATAGAATGCTTGCATGAGGTAGTACATACAATAGCCAGTATTCAGCTGGTAATAGTAAATACAAATGTTACAAACACGAGAGCCTTATGAAACTTAAATACACAAGCCAATCCCCGGCAAAAGAAAGTACAGTTATAATATGTGCGATACAGTTAAAATGTGTATTATGTACAATTATAGAATTGAAATGGATACAAATATAATGCATTAGGAGAGGTCCGTCCACTGATCTTGTTAAAGTACAGTAAAATCTCGGTAAACGGAAATTTCTTTTAACTATGTAACGCAAAGGACAAATGGACAAAAAAGAACAGCCGTACACGTTAGGCAGGGACGTAATAACATGTGTTTATTTATAATCCCTACATTGATCGTTGTGCTATATTGTGGGCCAGTGCACCGATTCATCACCGCCCAGCGGGGGAAGAAACCGCGATATAAATTTCGCGCATGTAAAACATTTCGCACATTAAGTCATATTGAGGAGAGTGCAAGCATATGTATGCTTCGCAGATACAGAGGGTGTTCTTTTTGACAAAAGGAATGCAAGACCAACTGCAAGACCAACCAGCCCAACAGACAGTCCTCCGGAAATTGCCGGCCCAAAGAAACCACCGCCACTATATAGGTTGGTTTTGTATTTGGATAATGGAATAAACCTATCGTTATTCGAAACCAAAATTTTTGCAACTCTCAGTGAAGGGAACCACAGAAGCAAGCTCTACAATATCTTTTTTTTTTAGGAAACGCCAAAACAATTTTCTTGCGACACCTTTCTTCAAGCAGACAGCCATCCTTAAGCAGCAGTGACAGACTCAAGTAAGCAGACATTTTCTCGATATTTAATGCATAGCATGTGCATTCCGGGCAGCTTGGTGACACCGCCACTCACGCTATAGCGGCCGAGATGAGGACAACCAAAATTTCGGACACCTTACCGTGCACAGTTTGATTACTTGGACTCCATCAGAACGACCTCATGCTAACTCTGCTATCGAGCCAAACAGTATGGTCGATAATCTTGCATTGATACGTAGATGGTGCCAACTCTCAATCAAAACTAGCTGCTACATTCGTTTCTTTATTTTTAGCAAGTCTAAAAGGAGCACACAATTTAATTCTGCACCCCTGTACATCTCTCACAGCAAACTGAACTCCTGTTAATTATCGGGAACATATTTCTCCGGTCCCTTGCAGTTCCATATTCTAAGATTCTACTGCCCGTGTGCATACGATTATGTTCATTTTTCTTGCACAATGCATGTTGATGCAGCTGCCGGCGATGACAATCAGTTGTTTGTAAAAATTATTTCCTACCTGGAGACCCCGACTACGTAGAGTTCAATAAATGATTTGCAAGCGTCAATACAGCTCCAAAGGAAATGGTAAAAATACCAGCATTGATAAGAAATTTTCCAACATAATTGTATGTGCAACCAGTGGCGCTCATCAAAGTGTGCACTACGGAGTGCGATCTTAGCATGTAGCTTATAGGAACCAATAATTTAAAGTGGTGAACTGTTAACTGAACAAAAAGAAAGCAGTGATAACTCTCGATTTACAACTGAGGTTCAGCGAAGGAAAGTTTCTCCGGAGAAGATAAATAGGCATAGCAAAAGAATTGGTTGTGGCTTAACTCAGTTATGCCTCGGTGTGCGTAGCGAGAGGTACGGTTAATGCTATTGTTTAGCTTGGTTCTCTCTACGGTTACACCTTTGTCGTTCAGCTTCGTACGTCTGAGTGTATAAGTTTGGTTGTTGCGTCTCGTTAAGTTATGGTTACCTTAAACACCAGACATTTTTAAAGTGTAACGCATTTATTTTGAAAGTATTCATCTTGTTGTTTCTCAATTGCCACAAAGACGGCCCGATGGTCAGTGAGGTGGTAGGATAAGGGGCTGTCCTCCAGTGACTTGAACACGTTTCGGGTGCTATCCTCATCTCAATCCACTCGCCTGGCCGCTTCATACTTGCGACGCTTCTCGAGGCGCGCGGCTCGTTCTTCCTCCGTCTCCTAGGCTCGCTGCCTCCTCTTGGTGTAGTTCCCACGACAAAGCCTGGCTTCTTTCAGTCTCTCCGACTCACTTTCCATATCTGCCGACGACTCCCACTGAGCCGCCCCTTCTATATATACGATGCAACGCCGGCTCCTCCTCTATTGTTTCAACGCGGTTTCGCCGGCTCCTCCTCTGACGTCATGCCAGATGGAATGGCGAGTGACACTGCCAGTTGCGGCGGTTGCTAGGCAACGGCTCAGCTCGTGGTGCGGCCCACCGGCTGCAGCGACTCCGCTGTTGTTGCAACGCGGTTTCACCGGCTCTTCCTCTGACGTCGTGCCAGATGGCGCGGCGAGTGGCGCAGCCAGCTGCGGCGGTTGCTAGGCAAGAAATCAGCTCGCTGGCGGCCACCGGCCACAGCGAAACGGCGAGAATACGGTCAATGTAGCTCTCGCTACAAAATTTCAAGATACAGCTGCCCGGGTGGGCGTGCGCGCTCACCCGATCCACAAGGCTCTGGGGTAGTGTAGGGAGAGGGGCGCGTTCTACCCAGGCCGTGCGCGCCCGCCCAGGCCGCTGTATCTTAAAAGCCCTCTGTGACGGGGGCAGTCCGCCGTGAGCTTTTTCTCGGCTTAGTTCGCGTTGATACGAGACGCAGCACAAAGGTCAATTCGCTCACTGCTGCCACCGCGCTTCCTCACTCCAGCGATTTGACAGCGAGTTTCCGCGGTCATCAAGTGACATGTGCTCAAGTTTACGTGTGGGCGCTTGACACCATGCTTGCTAATTTAGTTAGTATGCCTCTGTTCGGAAGTTTAAATGGCCGATAAAACTACTTTCCTCACCTCGTATAGCTGCGCACTAATGTGCTAGCGGAATCGATGCTTCGCCGATTTCGGGCGAAACTGCGGAATTCAATATATCCGGAATTCAAGCTTCATAATTTAGAAAGAAAGAGTTCACCGTAATTTTAGGAAGGCTTTTCCTCATCTACTCTAGATTAACGACATCTGGCCGTATGCATACATATATACTCAGCCCCTGGGCTTACCGTAAACTCATAACTGCAAGAATTCAGACAGTTATTCATTTTTTTCCAGCAAGTGGGCAAAAAAAAAAAGCTTTTACAGCCTTATTGCATTCAGCCTAGAAACATGCTTTTTAAGCTTTTTCTTGTTTGGGGCAATCCTCCAAGCAGAGGCGTTTTTTTGCATTACGAAAATCGAGCATATATATAATTTGAAATGGTAAGCACGAGTGATACATAGACAGTGTGCCACACCTTTTTTTGCAGTCTCAACGTTAGAGTAATTCTTGATTTCATTTAATTCTTGAATTATCTTTCATATTCGGGTTATTGATTCCCCAACAAGTCAGGAAAACCTCAAGACTTTTGTATCAGTTCACTTTTTTTCTACAGCAAAACAACAATAACTTTCCATACTCACCTGTCGAGGCGGCTGCTATGCCTGTTCCGATTATCCATAGAAGCATGGCTAACTTTGCCAGGACAAGAATGTTCTGCAGCTTCGTCGATACTCCCAAAGAGATACCGTTGAGAGCAGTGGCCAGTGCTGGAATATTACTGGCATCAATGCAAATAGCCTTTTCTCTCTCAATCGCTTTATACCAATTAGAGAGAAAGCACAAATATCCGATATTTGACTTGGCCAGCCTGTCGTTTTATAACACACAGGACAGATACAGAAGTCCATTAGCGCAACGCAATAGGTATCACGAAAAATCACGTGCCGTTCTACCACTGTGAAGGGGGATTACAAGCGAAGCAGTTTAGCACAGAATTTAGCATAGAGGTGGCACAATATTTAGATGAAAAGTATGAGCAATATTTATTTCCCTTGAGCGGCGATGGCGGTCATCGGAAGAAAGACACATGCGCACACACTTTTATTTTACTCGGCGGTCTTCATTAGCGGCATACATTCGCGTGGACTAGACACGCACGACGGGACCTCCACCTGGCGGAAAGTAGACACGTGCGTTGGGACCGTAACCCCGGGAGAGCGGAAAGAAAATAGGCACGAAAGCGCTTTAAGCGACGACAAAAAAGTCACGGGCCTGGGCGGCACACGCAGCACAGTCACAGCGTAAGCTGGTTGAGCGGCGCAAGAGTATCTCCAATTTCGGCACCACGCACAACAAGGTGTTCGCGGCAAAATGTCTTCGACTCGATTTTGACGAGAACGGTCTGAACTGTCCGCCCGGCGTCGATGGCTAGTTGCGGCTTGTAATGCTCTCTGCACAGCAGTCTGCTGAGCCCGATGATGGCTGGTTGTAGCCGCGCACGTAGCTCTACGATTCGCTTCTTCAGCATCGGTTCGTACCTTGCGAGGAGACGCCATAACGTGTACCGAAGAGGTACCCAGAATACGTGGCGCACTGTCTAACATCGGGATAGCGTTGATTGCGAGCCTCGTCGGAATCGCTTCGCGTCTGAATCGCATCTCGTCGCACGCGGCGGTTGCAGGCACGTTAACTAGATGGCGCAACCATACTGGCAGAGGTAGGGAGCCTACATGCAAGCGCCGTTTTAAACGGCGCTTGCATGTAGGCTCCCTAGGCAGAGGCTCGGGTTATCTGCGCCTGCGGTCTTGCCTATAGGACGTGTATAAAGCGAATTTTTCTTCTGCCTGATAGCAAGCGCTTACGTGACTCAGTGGTAAAGTATCCGACTGGCACGCAGCGGGCCTGGGTTCGATCCCGGCGGAGAGCGGGTACTTTCGTTCTCATTTCCGGCAATAGCGGTTACGGGGCGGCGGCGGCATCATCGTGACTAAAAACGGCTATTGGAATGAGCCCATAACAGCTTACGCTGTAAAAGACGGCGGTGCGAGCGTACACATGGCCGACGCGGGTCACACAGCGGCAAATCTTTGATAAACTCTTTATTATCAACTTGAGAGTCCACTTATCTTGAAAATAGTGCCCATTGATAACTAATATACTGGAAATGCATATCGAAGTGATGAGACATATAAGCTTTTGCATAGAACGAAGCGATGTTGGATCAAATTCGGGAGCTGAGTTTTTGGACATTCAGATTTGTTGACGGACACCAAAAACGCATAGAACCCTAGCCATAAGCAGTAAAAAGTTACGGTGACGTTCGTCTTCGTCAATGTGGGTTACGAGCAAGCGTATGGACGCCGCCAACATGCACAGCAGGCACTGCGGCATCGAAGCACGAACGTAAAGGACGCGAACGCGGTAATTTTCTTCTCCACCTCCGGTGCCTTCCTCTTCCGGCGCTCGCTTCCCTCGCGCCGACATACACAATTTCACCGATTTCACCGACGGGGCATCTGCGCTTGCACGTAAAAAATATTCAGTCATTAACAGGAACAGACTAGATGGTGAGATGAGATTAGGAAATTGGCAGGCATAAGGTGGAGTCGGTAGACGCAAATAATTCTTATTGGCAATCAGAGGGTCTAATATTCGCCTTACACTAGGCATAAATAGGCTGATCATGACATGAGGATGACAAAGACCATAAGAGTAGGTGGTATAGACGAGCCTAAATCTGTCACAACGCATTATTATTTCTAAAGGTCAAAATGACAGCATCTTGTAATATTTCTGACACTTAAAGTTGTTCTGGTATTGCAGAAGCAATGCGAAGTGTTCGCTCTCGTTTATTGTATGCTCCCTTTCTTTCGAAGGTACAGCCCTAAAGATATGAACTGTGTCAACCGACACACTGACGTCAAGATGCATTTTGACTGACTATTCTTTCTCACAAATGTAGACTGTACAGTTCGGAAGAGGAAGACGAAGTTAAGGTTGCCGATTAGGCAGCTAAATCAATTGCGCATGCGATTACACACTGTATAATATACATTGATAATAAACGATATGCATGCATTATGCAGTAGCACCAAGTAGACTTCAGCATTCCTGGGTTAGTTTGTAATAAGTTTCACCTGAGTAGAGCATTCACTCACTAGCAAATGTGACCGCAACAAGTACGGTGACCACATAAGGTGGCTGGCACGTTGGGTAGAGCAGAGTCAGCGCGTAACTCGTGAAGGTCAGTGACTGTAGGGCAGCTCCATAGGATCCGCCAGGATGACGTTCCCCCACATGGCCATGAAAACAACGAAATCACCGGGCCGGCCCAGCGAGTCAGCCGCAGCACAGAGGTAGGCGTACTCGCCACCTGATCCCGGGACAAGCGTTCCCAGATCGGACATGCACAGTGCATCTGCTATCAGAGCATGCTTCGCATAACCTTGTCACGTGTGAGAATAGATTAGATAGAGAGAACAACCGAGAAGCCTTTCAAGCGGAAGGTTTCAAGTAGGAATTCCCATGAACCACTTACGAATCAGCCAAGCACATCATGTAAATGAATTTGATTCTACTGCACTTAACGTAAACTAGAAATGGGTATACGAAAACAGTTGCCATTACTACTACATTAGCGAAAGAAGCAAGACGCTGTGGCAAGCTTGAGACGGTGTAATATATAAACTAATTTTAAAGCATATGTCGAGTCACTTATTTCTCATAACTTAAGTCAAGGGCGGGTATCAGAGTGAGGAGTAGTGCAAACCTTTTTAAATAAAAGGAGACAATGCTGTGTCATATGAACAATCGGTAGAATACGATATCCAACACCACTCATTGCACTCTTTGACTTTACAAAAATAAAAACAGAACGAAAACGCAGGCGTCCAATACATGCCATGTTCAACAGGGAAAAAAGATTACGCCAGCTTTCCTCCAATCTTCTGAAAGAGTTATTCATTTCTCCTTTCCCTTTCCCACTGTATTCATAACCTACCAAAAGCTCAACTTCCGTGAACAAATTCAGCAGGCTGCTGGGAACAAACTACTAAAACATGCAGTTATAGTCAAGTACGAGAGTACACATCTCCGCCACCCCTCCCCACTAAGTATGGGTCGTAATACACAATATAGCGCAGGTAATCGCAAGCAAATCTGGCGCTTATTTTCTCGTTTTATCTTGCTTTCGTACTATAGGGTGAAGTCGCAAGCGGAGCTCCCTAGAAATGAACTTAAAATAACACGCCCAATAAAGCGCGACTACTTACAGGGATGCACTGGAGCAGAGTCAACAGGGGTCATTGTATTCATCTTTACTTTTGAATTCATTTCCAATTCAAATTTCATTCAATTTTTATTAAAGATTTATGAATTGTTCAGTGATACGATATAGTGGCAATGCTGCTATAGAGGTGAAAAGACATTTTCGCAGATTTATTATTCGCTAACGAGACAGCGAGGCAGTGAAGGAGGCAGTTTATACCGCCACCAACACCATCACAAAGGGAGATATAACTTTTATTAGAAGAACATACATTCGTAACTGGCATTTCCACCCATAATCTCATTCTTTATCAAATGAGTGGGTCGAAGATTGCTACGCAGTCGTGTTGTTTAACTCAGAACTCTGTAGAGAGAGAGAGATAGACAGCAAGCACTTTTTTTTTAGAATTACAACTTTACTTAAGTATTAGAGCCATCATCCCAGTTGCGACCCATACAATTAAACTGACGCCAACCGTTCATGTGTGCCTAAAAAGCAAAGCTTGGGGATACAAGTATCCCTGATCCTGAAATAAAGAGACAAAATCAATACTATTTTTTTTGCTTGGTGTTTAGGGTGTATGCAGATTTTTATGTACGTTCTTTAAATATAAATGCCAACCAATGTACTAGTGAGGTCATCAATGTCCAACATAAGTGGGGCGCGTACTTCATAGAACGTACAGCCGGCTGTCTAGTAAAGTGCAATACAGTAGATTGTGTTCAAACTAACGGAGGAGAAGGAGGAGGAATAAACTTTATTTAAGGTCAGCACTAAGGCCCAGTCATTGTGCATAACTTACGTACAATGAACTGAAAACGGTGTGAAGGGCGGCGGAAAATTGGTCAGATATATTATTTGCAGGAAAGACAGAGAATGACCTAAGCTAGTGCGCTTTAGCCCGCTATTTTGCACTGGGGAAGAGGGAACGTGAGCAAGTGCATAGGAATGAATGCTGATGGGGATAAAAGCAGGTGTAGATGCGTTTGTACATTGCACATAGGCTCTACGAAAGCCACTTGTCCTGTCATTTGGCATGAAAGAAATCCAACAGCGTTTTCGTTGTCTCTCTCGGAGTTGTATAGGCCCATGTAGGCCATTGGTCGAGAACTTCGCCTTCCGAACAGTGGCTGTCTGCCGACTATGGCTCGGAAACTGTCCAGCTTTCATCTATCTGTCCCAGATGCTCAGCGATCACGTAAGATGTTTTTTTAGCTGTTTACATGACTAGTAATGTTCGCAATCAGGGTTATCCGACAGGTCGCTGAGGTGAGATGTTATTGAATGCGCATGCATAGGGCTGGTTGGCCTAATATAGGAGGGGGCAACTCGAAACTTCTAAGAGAAGCATTTGTCCTGCAGTGCATAAAAATAGACTAATTGAGACGATACATATAAAGACACAGCTCGAGTTAGCGCCCATTAATGTGATTGTCAGTCGATAACGGCAGAAAACTAGGTGGGGTGATGAAGTTAGGAAATTTGCAGGCGCAAGTTGGAATCAGTTAGCACAAGAAAGGGGTAATTGGAGATCACAGGGAGAGGCTTTCGTCCGCCATTGGACATAAATATAAGCTGATGATGATCATGATGAATGTGATTGACGTATCGATTCGAAAAGAATTTGACTCATGATGCGGGCAAGGTGTCGTGACAAGATGTGTTTATTGCCATTGGCATTGTTTGCCAACTTCAGTCGTTTTTAGCCTATTTGTTCTGTCCGTCTAGCATCTCACACCTACCCAGCTTGCACTACCAGGTATTTTGTTCGTGGTCATGATGCCGTCGTGGTCGTTCCATCTCACTCTCGTCATACCTCATCGTCATGCTGTGTACGCCAGCCGAGTGGTCCAAGTTCTCATCTTTCTGGGGTCATACGTGCCAAAACCAGTTACGATTACGAGGCATGCCGTAGTGGAGGGCTCCGGATTAATTTTGACTGCCTGGCGTTCTTTAACGTGCACTAGAACGCAACCACACGGGGGTTTTTTGCCTGTCGCCTCCATTGAAATGCCACCGCCGCGGCCGGAATTCGATCACGCGATCTCGGGCTCAGCAGCACTTGTCTAATAGCTTCGACCACTAGGTATGCGCTGGTAGCAGTGTTGCCGTCATGGTCGTTGCATCCCTGTCATTCCAGCGTTGTGCTCCGAGTTTTCTCTGGCCGATTTCATAATGCTTTCGTCGTCATAAAGTCGTTATGCATCTCACACCGTCCCATGTCCCCATACACTTTAATGTTGTGGATGTCATTGTGTCGACGTCGTACGGTCGTCGTCCTGCCTTCGGTGTCGTATACCGTCTTTGTGATGCCGTCGTAGTTGTTCCATCGTCGTTATTCGAACTTCATCTGCATGTCCTCATGTCGTCCTCGTCACGCAATCGTCGTGGCACAGACGTCATCGTACCATTCTTTTCATGCTGTTCATCGCCACGCTCTCGTTTTACCGTCGTCATCACTCCAGCAACGTCATCCCATTTTCGTCATGCTGTTGTCGTCATACCACCTTCGTTTTTCTATCGACGTCAAACCTTGCTTGTCATTTTATCGCATTTATGCTGTCGTCGTTCAAATACGATTACGCTGCCGTTGTCATAACATCGTCGTCAGCCGTTCGTCGTGCTATCTTCGTCATTCCGGCTTCGTTATGCCATCGTCGTCACACAGGCTGCGCGATACAGTCGTCGTGACGTCATCGTCGTCCTACACTCGTCATCATACCATTGTCATCATACCGTTGTTATGCCATCGTCGTCATTGCGTCGTCGTCGTAAAGTCGTCGCCGTGCATTCGCTGTCATACCGTTATCGTCGTGCATGCCGTCGTGGTTGTTTCATCATCGTCACTATAAATTCTACATCCGATTCTCGTGATGCCGTCGCCGTCACGCTTTCACGCTCTGTCGTGTGTGTTCCTCATCTGTGTCTCTCGTTTAAAATGTAGCCCATTCCAACATCTAGTATGCTGTATCAACACGCCCAGTCTTCAACCTTGGCATGTTTAAGCCGGTCGTTAGTTTGTCCGGCGCGGACAAAAAAAAATGTGGGCCTATCCTGGCGGTGGTGCAGAAAGGGTCCAAGCGCAATGGCACATACCCCTGTGAACTAGCGAAGCTGAGTCTGTCTAAGTCTCGATAAGCATAGTTGGGACTACTTTAGCTTAGTCAGTCATCGATAGCCAATCGATAGCTAATCGATTATCAATCAATAATCAACAAATTCCGGAAAATGCTGCGAATGACTTGGTAGTGCTTAGCCTAGCCCAAACACCAGGACTAGCTAGGTGCCCATCAGCTCCGCTGTCTCTTTAGCATTGAGCCGGAAACTTGGTCACTGCTCAAGATCGCACCACTGCCCAGACACATGCACCCTGTGAATAACAAGGCTAGGCGGACACAGCGAGTAGCACACTTCAAAAGATACATAGGGCGCAACCCACATGGGACATATTACTATGCAGATACTAGTGTCCAAGACAAAGGGTACTGCTATAGCGGTCCGGTGGTAGATCACACCCTTCGGACGATACACAGGGAATTAATTTCAAACACTGATACGACCACAGCAGGACTACAATCGGTAGCAGCAGCGATACATTATCTCCCAGTAACACTTATCACTACACCCATCATATTTACTGATTCAATGTCAGCGTGTAGAAAACTCAGCTAGCCGGCTACACGATAGTCGGGAACATATTTTGAAACTTCGCGGAAACCTCAGCTAACGTAAAGAGATGCAGCCTTGGCCATATTGAGGTGGAGTGGATATTTAGCACGATATTGCGCACAGTAAGTCTCACTCTATCGCGTACTGTCAACTTATGAAAACACATGCGGCGGGCCGAATAATCTGCTGATGAAAACAAACGTTGTTTTTTCTTCTTACTTTCTTTCTGGCATAATATATTTTCGGAATTCGCTTCATTTGTTATAGCTGTAGGTGCTTGTTTTATATCATGTGCCCGGTGGCGCAGTTCTTTGGTTAGCCTTTGGTCCTTTCTCAATGCAATGTTCCATGCTGAAAGTCATTTAAATCTGTTTTTTCCTGAAACATTTAGTGTATATACTTTGCAGTTACATTATCGTGACGACGTGGCATGATTCAGTGGGAACGCAGGGTATTGTCGGAGCTGCCTTGCATACGATTTCTTTATTTTTATTATCCTTCTTCTCCGCCATGCGTATGCTCTATAACCATCGGAGAGATGTCCTAATAATTTGATGTCACCTTGTTATAATCAGTAGCGAGGAATTACTGCAGCTACGGCGACGACAAACGAACTGTGACAAGGGTACAGATGAAGGTGAAAATTACGAGTCGATGTGCAATAGTTGCTGTCATAAATGTACATATACAGGGTGTTTCAGCGAACACTTTCAAAATTTATTTAAGGTTGCCTGTGGCAGATAGCCCAATTCTAGTTAATGAGCTGGTCTACTCGAGGAGGCGGACATTACTTACACAAAAAATTGAAATGCATAATCGACTAATCAACAAAAATTCCCTAAGTTTTTAACTAATTACCTGATGGCCCATATTGCAATTTACAAATTGTAGCCGTGGAGTTCGCAAGGCGGATCCACTTGGAATTAATTCTCAGGATGACACCAGTTTCGAGATAATTATTCCCGAACTTTGCGGAGAAATGCATTGGCGTTCCAGTTAATTCTGTGCTTCAATGCATAAAGCAACGTTTTGTTAAGAACTTAACTGGAACGCCAATGCATTTCTCCGCAAAGTTCGGGAATTAATATCTCGAAACTGGTGTCATCCCGAGAATTCTTTCCAAGTGGATCCATCTTGCAAACTTCACGGCTACAATTTGTAAATTGTAATATGGGCCATCAGGTACTTAGTTAAAATTAATTAGTGAATTTTTGTTAATTATTCAATTATGCATTTCAATTTCTTGAGCAAGTAATGTCCGCCTCTTCGAGTAGACCAGCTCCAGAACTATAAATGAGCTATCTGCCACAGGCAACCTTTATGAATTGTTGAAAGTGTTCGCTTAAACACCCTGTATAGCGTATTTTATGCTTCAACCAGCCACCCTGTAGTTCAAAGCCAGGCGGCCTAACTATTGCGCCGTCGCCGCCTACACACGAAAAAGAAAACAGTTATGCTGGCACAATGATGATATTGAATGCTTTTTTCTATCGAATAAAGGCAACCTTGACTAACATTCGTATACTGAACAAAATGAGAGTGCTATCATACCTATAGTGCTGCCTATGACAATTGCAATGGCACTGAATAATCCCACTTCCCTCTTGAGTCCGCCAGTCATAGAAGCTACTGCTGTGGCTGCCGTATTTTGGAATTTCCTCATCCGATGTTGAAGAGCTTGGTAGAATGGGCGCAGAATTTTGACGTCCTCAGAAGTAGAAGGGAGGTGAGCGTTAATTAGAAAACAGCCTATAAAGCACACCCCGCGTGTTGCGTGTTTCGTATACGGAAGTTTACACATTTATGTATCTGACAGGCGTAAGCGCCTTGAAAAGGTCCAGTCAAATTTATTCATGTTTTACACTAAGTATATAAAGAGCAGACCCTCCACTTTGAAGACTTAGATCAGACCACAACAAAAAATTATATCGCTCACGCAATTAATACTTTTTTGCACCATCCGTTTCATTACAAATTATTTTCTTAGTAATTATTTGATTATCATTCTTAGTCAAATTGAAATGTCTTTATTCATTTTGTTATCTCCCTGAACTTTTGAAAGCACGTTTCTGCTATTGACTGCTTCAAATTTTGATTTACACTTCCTACTTTTAACCACAGACCTACTGACAAAACTTAGTTTCATCTGAGCTTTTGGACTTTATTTCTTTTTGAATTTATTGCTAGATTTTCAAATACCGCACTGATGTATCACTTTTTACGTCCTGTTTTCTCGAAAAACTGAGCCCATTGAATTGACCACGCCAGCACGGACGCGGGCCCGCCTTCCCAAAAAAGATTTTAAGCTGGAATTGCTCGCAACAGCGAGTTCGAGCCAATCGACATGCTGGACGTATTATTGGCGGACTTCTAGACAATGGCTCAGGGCACGTACGAAGGGAAAGCTCTGAATTTTACCTGTAAATATCCCCTTACAATTTTCTCCACACCTACATCTTGTAAAAACCATCTGCATTAAAAACACTTTGTCCGATTCCCCATTTATCGCAGATAAGACTCCCACTTACTGAAATTTTTGAATTGCCTCATTCAACTCATGCAGCCGTATAATCTCCTACCCGATTTTGTGGTTAGCAGAGTGAGCTAAATAAACGCTGTAAAGTAAAGATGTTATCCTGGAGAAAACACGTTTTCTTGTGGAAACCTCGGCTGTAGCGACACCTCTTGTTCAATCACTATACGTATAATGTGTATCTCAAAATGAGCGTAAAATTCTGCCTTGATAAATGTTGCTATTTATCTGCAACTTCTCTGCCACCTTTTATTGCGATAGCAATTATATGCACACTAAAAGCGGATTTCTGCCGTCGCCGTCGTCGTCGCCGTCGCCATGAGGCTCCGTATGACGTCAAACAGCGATAAAATGATCGCCGCGCGCCGTATGCTGAATGTGCGAGTGAAAGCGCGCGAGGGACGCGCGCTTTCACTCGCACATTGCAATGGACGCGACGTCTAGCTGCGGCACCAAATGCGTATTTATATAAAATCGTGGCGAGGCGAGAAGGTGGTAAACACTTCCGACGCTGCTCGACGGGTGTCCCGTTCTGATCTCGTCGAAAACCTCCGAACAGCCCCCGAGGCACCAGCAACAGTCACCAACTCCGCGCGCGTTCAGAGCGAACGCGGGCAAAACGCCGACGGCATCGACAACCGTTGTGTACGTTGCTGGTGCTGCTGCATGACCAAGTTTATAGAGCTGATAAAACTACTATCCTTACTCCGTATAGCTCTCTTCTAATTTGCTATCGCAATGGATGCTTCGCCTTTCGGGTGAAACTGCGACATTTTCCATTTCATCAGCCTAATGGTAGTAAACAGTTTCATATCATTAGCGCAGCAGAGAAATATCCGTCTTACCTTTTTCGTGGGGAGCCATGGCAACTTCCGACAACTTTTCTGGTTGTTTGTGTGGCGTCTATATAATTACGAGAAGCACGTCTTGAGCAGTGGGAAAAATGATTCTCTGATTGTTTTAGAATGCCACGATGAAATCATTGTCTACTTTGCTTTTGATGTCAGCATGTAGGGGACAAGGAATCCCACTTGAGACGTCACCTGATAGTTATCCGCATACAGTTTCAGCTTTGTAGCACTTCTACATTCCTGAACCCAACACGCTGTAAATAAACACCGCTTAACAGTCGGAGATCTTATGGCACCGTTTTGCAGCGTCGGCAATGCATGTACCTCGCGCCAACGCGATTGCCGCCTATAGGCTTCGAAGTCTGGTAACGTTGCTTTTGGCGTGTTTCCTATTGAATAGACAAATAAAGAACAATGTATTCAAATACCAAGTTGTACAGCTGTTAAATAAACCTTGGTGCTTCGTTTTTTTTTCTTTATTTTTACGGTCAAATAGCACTGTGACTTCTGCAACATCCATAAATCTAGGTCGGTACGAGCGCAGCAGGTGCAGTTGTGTTGCAGCAAAAGTGAGCTTTCGGGCGAAAGAAAGCCGCCTGCAACAGGTGCCGAAAGCACTCCACTCATGGCTCATCAGCCTAGATTAAATCCTGCGGCCAATGTCCTTCTTTTGTGGAACACAACCTACGCGTCTCTGTTATTTACTGGACTTTTCACTATTGTTGTGGAGTCTGCCGCCCCACACCTCGCGGTGATGGATGTGCAACCTCCCATGGCCTCGTCCGGTTCCGGTTCATCAATGGCAATCGCTTCTAAGAAGCGAGGAAATACATATAGCTACAGCGACGACATTGAGCTGTACTCTGCATCATTTGCCGAGTCATCGCAAGACGGTTTTGAACCGTTCTTGCATCGGAAAGCCACGCGAAGGATCGTCAATGTATCCTCGCTGTCAAGTTCGGTCACCGTAAAGATTTCGCCTCAACGATGGCCTCATACCATCCATTTGTGCCGCAGAAATCGACTGACAATCTGCGCGTCCTCAACAGGAAAGCACTGTCCTTGTCTCTTGAGAACACTATACCAAAGGAGATCACGGATGTGAGGCTAAACACACGAAAAAAAATCTTTGCAATCGATGTGATAACCACGACTGCACTGAGCCCTCTGTAGCGTATCACGCAGCTGGGCAACATAAGTGTTCGATCCTTTGTCCTAGCGGATGGGGCCACCATTTCAGGATTCATTTATGACATTCACATTGAGATCCCCGATACAGATCTTCCAGGGCTTATAAAACCAGCAAGTGAGAACCACATCATTGCGCACGCCGGCCGTCTTGGTAAGACATGTTGCGTGAAATTAACATTCAAGAGAGGTTGCCTTCCCTCCTACGTGAAGGTTGGCCACTTCCGCCGCCCGGTTCGACCGTTTGTTCCAAAACCGCTGCAATGTTACAACTGCCAGAGGATCGGCCATGTGAAGGGCGTTTGCACAAGTTCTTCCATGTGTCCCCGATGCGCCGAGCGCCCATTCAGAACACAACTGTAGTCCGACTAATTTTAAGTGCCCTAACTGTCAAGGCGATCACAGTGCCTCTTCCAATGACTGTCCGAAGATTAGGGAAGATGGTTAGGGACAATTAAACCCACAAGGAGGCCGCTGAAACAGTGCGACGTAGGCGTTGTTGCCGTCGAGGTTCACCACGTAGAACTGCGACAGCATCGAAAAATGCGTTCCCTCTTCAAGTAGGAACGTCACCTTCAGTCCTAAGCTCAGCAAACGCTGACGCAGGACAGCAGAAAACTAGATAACGTCTCTCTACAAATTAATGGCCCACGCTTCAATGTACGCGCCCCATTATCACGCCCTATTGTCTATATATACAGAGAGAGAACTCGGGTCAGCCTTAAGGGCCGGTCCGTTACAAAATGTAGGAGGTGTCTCTAGTCCGGGACCCCTGTGTGCTTCGGCAGCAGCTCGGGCCCTAGCGACGAGGGCTCTCTGGCCCTCTAGGGTAGAGCAGCCGAGCAGGGCAGCCTGCCAGCTGTCTAGAGTAGGGGGGGGGGGGTGGATTTGGGGATAAGTTGGGTTAGAGGGGCATGCCCACACCATGTGGAACACATCCGAGAACGTCCACTCACAGTGCGGGCACTCCCCGGTGAAGGTCGGGTTAAAGTATTGCAGTACTGCCGGGCACAGTACCGTATTAGTGTAGAGGTGGAGGAGCCAGGGCTCCTCTGCTTTGGTTAGGCCTGGGGCGGGGGGACGGAATCAGCCATGGTCAGTTTTGTGAAGTTGCGTGATTTCACGGAAGTTGTAGCCGAGCAGTAGAAGGTGCCGCATCCAGTAAAGCAAGCTGCGCCATCGGATGAGGGGCGACGTACAGATCAGCAAGTGGTATCGCTACTGCGATCCTTAATGAATGCCATTCGCGTGCTGCTGAACAACATGCGCACAACGACAGTCAAACTTGCACTGCAAGTACTGGGCACACTAAGTCCGGTGCTGGCAGCCCTTGAGTAAACTATGGCCAGCGCCTCCTCTATTTTTTCAATGCCAGCCAGATGCGGCCGATCCAGTGGTTCACGACCCTCTTCGGTCGCCCTTTCCTACTCTCCCCTGTCGGCTAGCGTTCGCGCCTGCTTTACGGTCGTGGGGGAGAGTACCCTCTGGGTGGCGCCTCCCGACGGAAGTCGGAGGAAGTAATCCTGACAGATGCGTGAAGTAGAGCACTGCACGGGCTCGGGCTTACCCAAAAGCCCGCGCCCGGCCCGGCCCGTGGGCCGGGCCGGGCCGGCTAGAACAGTTTTTTCACAGGCTCCGGCCGGGATCGGGCCCGGCGTGTGCTTTTTGACCCGGGCCCGGGCCAGGCTCGAGTTTTTTGACGCTGGCTCGGGCTTTCTGGTGGTGTGCATGTAACGTGCAGCGAGTTATTCGGGCGTCTCAACTCTGAAAAACATTATTTTTCGGTCTCGGGCCGGGTTCGTGCCGGTTTCGAGTCGGGCTCGGGCCTAAGGTAAAGGGTGGCGGGCCGGGCCGGGCGGGTAACGTAGATTATTTCCGGGCCCGGGCCGGGCCTGGGTCTCGCCATAAAGGTTTTGATCGGGCTCGGGCGGGCCTCCCAACGTAAAAACGAGCCCGGGCCGGGCTGAATAAATCGGCCCGTGCAGTGCTCTAGCGTGACGTCTACAGTATTCCCTCCGGAACGGCAGCGGCGCGCGCTCAGTGGCTTAGACACACGGGTGACGCAAGCACTCGTACCCTCTGGGTAGCGTCACATCGCAGCAAGTCACTGAACTAAGGTGCACCAACGGCTCCCATTGGGAAGCGAGCGATTGCACTGACATTGAAAAAATAGAGGAGGCGCTGCTATGGCTCACCGGCAACTATCTTTTCAGGAGGTGGTCCGAAAAGCAGCACTTTTCCAGTGGAATACCCGGGGACTCCGATCCCGCATCGCCGATTTCCGATGGTTCATGTAGCCAACAGGTTTCTCATCATTATCTGTGAGCCGAACTTGTCGAACTCAATTAGGCTACCAGGCTATGAATCATTTATGCCGTCAACTACTGGTGAAAATAGCCGGGTTATGGTGTTGATTCGCCATGACCTCACTTACAATCTTCAGCCTGTGCCGTATCATGACGATAACCAATACGTAGGCTTAACAGTAGGTCGTGGTGGTGGTAACATTTATTTATGTCCTGAAGAATCTTCACCCCGTTTTTATAGGGGCAAGACTGCGGGCCGCTCCCACGTTGGGACGGGAAGGCCAAGCCTCACCGCCGCATCGTGGGCCTTCTGGACAGCCCGGAGTTGATTAATCCATTCGTGGCTCTTGACCAATGACTAAAATGCGTCCGCCATCAATACGTGGTCGGTGTGGTGCTGTAAAGAGGGGCATTCGCAGAGCATGTGTTTGAAATCGTTAACTCCGCCGCAGTCGGGACACAGAGGGGAGACCTCCGTGTACCTACTGATGATGGAGAGTGTGGGATACGAGTTAGTTTGTATTAGCCTGAGGGTCACGGCTTGAGGCCTCGTGAGATTTCGATGTGGCAGGGGGAAAGCCCTGCGACTCATCTGATAGTGGCTAGTGATCTCGTTGAAGGTGGAGAGAATGTCCCTGAAACAGTAAAGAAGAAAATATTTACCGTCACCGTTGTGGGGGGCACCTACCTATCTCCATCAAGCCGATTTGATCACAAAAGACTACCACACATCCTATCATTATCTCCTGATCCATGGATTATCATCGGGTATTTAAACGCTCATCATACACTCTGGGGAAGTACGAAAATCAACGCGAAAAGGGCAGAGACTTGGTGTCTGGGTTTTAAATGACGGCAGTCGTACTTTTTACGCGGCTCACCACACAGCAGCCGTCTTGACTTGGCCTTTAACTCACGAAGTCTCGTCAGGCGTACTGTATGGCTTACGGACATTGAAACGCGCCGGAGGGACCATATTCCCACGTATGTCAAGATCAGAGGGCTGTCCACTTCCAAGTCCACAATCCAAAGAGTGGACTTGCCCAAATTCCAGTCTGTTATGGAAGACCTATGGCAATGTAATCTATTACATAATTTGGAAGATACAATCAAAAGCTCAAGGCAAGACAATATGCGTACTATAATGTGCTCTCCGAAATTCACGGAATTCGATATAGAATTGGAGCGACTTCGAACAACCCGGCGACGTGCCGCACATAGATACCGACGCACGAAGTCAGTGGACTATTTGTGGACTGCTAGAAACTTACAAAAGAAGATCCAGCGCCGGTTAGATAAGTTAGAGTCACAACGCTGGACTGCTTTCTGTGAATCGCAGACCATCGTAAGCCCCCATCGCACTTATGGAGGACGGTGCGAGGGCTCAGGACACCACCCGCTCAAGGCTCTGGCCCTGTTTCAACAGTGACCAGATATTGATGTCGCAGAAGACTTATACGCCAGGTTATCCGGGCAACTCACACCTTTCAACAACTTAACACATTCGAGCAGGGATGGCAGCTAACTACATGCGCGCTGTCTGCCTTCCCGTGCTGTCCTTGAGCCCCTAGTAGTTAAGAGACGGGGGTAATTGGAGATCGCTCATAGAAGGCGTCCTGTTCATAACGTCAGTGTTGTGGCAGCAAGTGCTGTCACAACGTTCCATGGACATCCAGTGATATATTTACAGTTTTACATAGTCCGTGCATTACACTATGCCTGTTACATGTTATGCTATGCAATTTATATGGCCAATATAACTAACGTATAGACTCCGTGTAATAACCGCACTTTTTAGTCGCGATTTTGACTGGCCTTACGTGGGACCGGGCCATTTGATCAACTTTTTCCAACTACGAGTATGAAATCCGCCGTAACATCTGCGATCGCCTCCTCCCGCCATCCAGCAGCGACGCGCGAAAGTACGCTGCGCGCGAGAATTTGCTGTTCAGCGCGACCAGCATCAGCGCACCGAACGCGATGGCTTCTCGGTTGGATGTATATTTTTTTAGCATTCGCTGTCAAGTTGGGGGTGTGGCCATTACACGGATTTACACGGTAAGAATCTCCCTTCACGTAATTGATTATACTTCACTATCACTAATACTGTTTCGCCAACCCGACGAAACTGCCGCCTTCTTTTTTTCTTACGGTGAGTCTAAGGGCTGCTGCGCATGACTTCTATTCATTCAGTTTTCGTGTGAGTCCGGCTTGGCCTCATTTCGGTTATTGTGTGAATTATATATTTATGACCTCTACATGCAAGTGGCGATGTTGCCATCCCTATTAAGTATTGTAAATTATTAGAAGAGTTATTTTTTCATGAGTCGTTAACATTTCCTATTGGAAAGAGAAGCAATCCAGATACACATATCATTCACATGCTTTTCACACGCCGTTGATAAAAGACTCTGTCGAAGGGGTCACTGAAGTCTGCAAGTTGTTTTCAAGGGTAAAACAAGCACGCAAGGCAATATGAAGCTGGGTGAAAACAAAGCAACACATTTCTTCTCTAGGCTTAGGCTATCCGTGCCATTCGAAAAAAAAAATGTTAGTTGGCTACCTCCTTCTCTTTAAAAAATATAACAAACTTTGTCATGTGTATATAATTAAATATATTCTGTCTGTGTATGTTGTTCACAGTGGAAATTTAAAAAAAATGTTAAAGTGAAGAAATACGGATGACGTAGCCGCCGCTGGTGCTTCTAATGCGCTTCTCCTGCTATTATAAGGATTTGCAGAAGTAAAGCGAAAGTATGAATTAAAAGCCGGTAATTATTTAACGTATTAATTAAAAGCCAGGAATTAAATGCTTGGCGCCTATGCCATGGTCTTTCTTGTTTCCGTTCTTTGCATCCAATTCGCGGTCTCTGTTACTGTAACTTTCTGTCGACTGCTGGTTGTCTATTTACACTTTCAATTACGTTGCACTTGGTCATCAACTTTCTGCGTCTCTTCCTCTATTCTGTGGCCACGCTTTTCAGTTACAGATACTTCTGCACTTTAGCCGCCTGTTTCTTTTCATCCATGTTACTGAGTCGTTCTTTAAAACTAATTTTGCTCTGCGCTTCTTTGACTTCAAAAGAGGCCCAACTCATGTCAGCCTGCACTGCCTCGTTTGTGGTTTTACCGTGGGCTTCCGAAGCCAACCGGCCTACCGGTTTTTGGTAAATTTCCATCCCCGACAAGATATCCGATTTTAAGCACAGAATGGCATTCGCGAAAATCAGCGCTGACACTATTATACCTTTCCATATTCCTTGCACCACAACATATTTATTGCGGTCCTAAAGGGCTCAATGTTTCATTATTGCTGCATTCCGCTTTCCCTTTATTTTCAGATTATCTTGGCGGGTGCATGAGTAAGTCTTTTCTTCGTTTATGTTTACGCCGAGGTACTTATATTTCTTGACTATGGGTATAAATGGCTCTTGAATTATTACCAAGTAATTACTCGTTTCTTCATAAAAGATAATTGCGGATTTTTCTGTGCTAAACTAAAGGTCTAAATTTGTCGCTGCGTTGCTACAGATATTCGCAAGTGTCTGTAAACCTCTTCTATTGTCCGCTAGTAGCACTATGTCGTCCACATACATCAGTTTAAGGACCTTCTGTTGCACCATTTGTTCATTACGCATGCAGGATAAATCATTACCTTAAACTTAAACTTGATCATTCCCTTCAACCATTGGCCATCCGCCGTCAAATGTCTCTCCTATGCCTGTTTCACAAGTACGTCTGCAGCAATAAAATAGCCTCGTTACACCTTGAACGCCCCCTTTTCACGTCACGCAGGTTACATAATCACCTCAGCTTCACGCGCATCTTTGGCAATACGAACGCTTTTAACACATCCGCACTTCCACAAGCCATCCGCATGTGGAATGATCTTCCCGATGATATCGCCTGTGATAATAACCTTAACACATTTCGCCTCAAGCTTGAGGTACATATTTTTTGTTAAATAGTGCTGTAACATGGTCTCGTTGTTTAAGTTCTTTTGTTTATTTTGCGATGTGTTGCGTTTTTGTTAGCTTTTTTTTTCTTCACTTGCACTCAAATGCTCTTTTAGTGCTTATTTCGAAAACGTTTTCTGTTGTGCAGCATTTTTTTTCTTCACTTGCGTTGGAAACTTGTTTTAAATTTTGCAATTTGCTCTGTTGCGTTGCGTTTTGATGTTCACTTGCATTGTAACCCTGTTCTATACTAGTTTGCTTGTGCTTTTATTGTATTAAGTAAACCCCCCTTACTCAATGCCCTTTGGGCCTGTAAGGTATTTTTAAATAAATAAATAAATAAATAAATAAATAAATAAATAATAAATAAATAAAACCTAATTCACTGTTTTCCAGTCGTCTTTGTATGCCCTTAACATAAAGCGTTGGCAACAATGGAGACAGAGGACACCCTTGCTTCATTCCTCGGTGAATTTACACAACTTCGTTGCATTGCATTTTAAGCCTTCTCATACAATTTGTACTCGGTTGTCTCTATTTATCTCCGTCAGAAGCTCCACGAAATCATCATATATTCCTTCGTGCTTGAGCATATCCCTTAACAAGTTCATGTGTACGTAGTCGTAGGCCTCGTTTATTATGTAGTACTGGTACCCATAAAGGTCTATTCTGAGCTAGTGAAATCTCCATGCACTGAGTTCGTACAGACATATTATCCTCTAAGCGTCTGCCTGGCTTGAACCCATTCTGTAGTTTTCCGCGTACACCATTTTCCTCCACCAACTTCGACAGTTCTAATTTTATAGGCTTGCATTGCCATTCTGTATATCACCGACGTTACTGTAACTTCCCTCTACGAGCTCGTTTTGTACTTATCACCCTTACCTTTGTAAATGAGGCTCAGCTTTCTTTCACTGCATCCGACCGCAATTTTCTTCGTTCTAATCACTTGCTCTGTGGCATTACTCAGCAGTGCCTTGCTCTTCGTATCGAGTTTTTTGATTACCTGTATCTAATATTATTACTTTGATTATATCTATATTAGCTTTGCATGTCGCCACTACATGCGACAAAGTGTTCTGTTCATCCAAGCATATTTATTAGACAGTTACCTCTTGATGCGATTAGCATTCTCAGAATAGTGTACTCAGTTTATGAAATGTTTGTCTCTAACCGTGTTTCCGCACACTTTGGTGTCACTAGGTGGTCCATAGTTTAATGAGCAGAGGCTTGCTGAAACAGCATGTAGCGAAAAAAAGTAACGCTATTATCGCTTATATTATTGCAACTGCACTATACGTAAACGCCTTACTCCGCTATCGTTGAGTAGAGAAAAAAAAGGCCATTACTCGACCATTTATGGGTCGCGTGCCCAGATTGTGCCGTTGCCGCGCCACGCATGACGTAATCGGAGAGGCATTTAGCCACTTGCTCGGAGTTCAGAGGGCCATCGCTCTGCACTACGTTTGTCGATCCGAGCGGAAATAGCCGCATTTGAGAGAGTTCACTTCGCCATAGTAGGCACGTATAATCTGTGAAACTCAAACCTGTGCTAATCAGGAGTTATAGGGCTTCCAAGAATGCAGTGACTTGCAATAATCTGACGCTCGCCCGGCAATGCGAATGAATGGCATTACTGGACACGTAGTGTCCAGTAATGGCACAAAGAGGCTCGGGCAGCCAGACATGGGGAAGCTAAGCCTCGCCCACCCCGAAGTCTGTGCCTAAGAGCACAAGGCTCAATTGCATTCAAGTGAGGACGTACCGTGAATGTTGTACGTTCAAATAAGCTAAATTGAATTCTTAGGTTTTACGTAACAGGACCCCGAACTGATTATGAAGCACGCCGTAGTGGTGGCCTCCAGATTAATTTTGTTCGACTGGGGTTCGTTAACGTGCACCGAATCTTCCTACATGAGCGTTTCTTCATTGCGACTCCACGGAATTGCTGCCGCCGAGGCCGAGTTCAAATTCTCGTCCTCGAGCTTAGCACCGCAATGCCACAGTCAAAACAACCGCGGCTGCTAGGTAAGGGTGCATAAAAAGGAGAGCCGAAAAAGGAAAAGAACGCAAAGTCAGTAGACTTCCAAGCAGCCACTTGTGTTTGGGTTTAGATATATTATTAGTACCGAGAGACACCCGTTTTGCGTAGTGCCTGATATAGACTGGACATTCGCCCACTATGAGAACAGAAAAATATAAGTGAGTGCACACAAGGCTATAGGTTTTAAAAAACATGGAGTAACTCCACTCAGAAGGCCAGACTCCGCTGCTCAAGTTCCTAATGTCTACGGGCCTACGTCACAGACTGACAACGCTGCGTAGCGACGATTGACTGTGTACCCCGCGCTTTACAACGTTCGTTGCCCTGCCTTCATTTTCTCTTTCTAACCCTTCACTGCACCCTTCTTGCAGGTTAGCCAAGCAGAACTATATATGTGTACATTCGACTATCCGTCCCTTCTGTACTTCCTACCTGTCCGTGCAGATGCTACTCGAACACATTAAACATCACGCATCGGACCACAAGGCTGTGAAAGCACTTTTAATTCTCTTGAGGGAGACTCGTCTATGCGAACGCCTTTGACTTAATGGTGCCTTCTGCGGGCGTGCGCAAATTCTACGCGTCTTTCATTCCTCTCTCTCCTTTTCATCTTTCTACCCCTTTTCCGGTCCCCCAGCGCAGGGTCGCCAACCAGACGCTCTTCTGGTTAACACACCTGCCTTCACCTTTTCTTTTCTACCCTTCCTCCTCCTCTCTATCTCTCTCTCGCTCGTACAATGGATCATCGCACTCCCGTTAAGGTGCAAAGCATGGCCGTCATTTGACAGTCGATGTTCACGTATTGAGAAATGAAGCTATGCGCAAGAACAGCTTGCATGCATGAGGCAGTGGGACAGCATTTGAATGAAATCACACAATTTTAGGAATGGGGAAACGAGTTCCCGGTCAGCATTTATTCACAGCTGTTCGCGGCGCAATACACAGTTTCCGTCATTTCGTCGACTGAGGTGAAAGAGCTGGTGTTGTTGAAGCTCTTGAGCGGAGGTCGACGCTGGAGTATTCTGTTGGTTTCGATTCATCCTGAAATGAAGAAGGATTATAACACACATAGCAAACGAATCCAAATTCTACCCTTGACAAGTTTCGCCCTTAATAATGCTGGAAGTGGACTGACCTTTTCCAATCATTTTTAAAACGTCTGGATGACAGTAAACTAAAGTATCTTCCAACAAATTTTACTCTACTGGCTGCCAAACTGTGTTTTAGTACTTGTTCGGTTAGCGCAATGGCCAAATATGGGCCAGAGTCAATACAATTATTGTCATGCGAAAAACGATATATTGGTACAGGAACCAGGTATTCGGGATAAAGGACACGTCGTTGAGAATACATGAGTGTATCACACTGAATTTTCCTTTGAAAATGCACCCCTAGTTACCATTTATAAAATTCGCTTCCTGAGTGCACATCATTTTCTTGCGAAAAAAGCTCTCCGAAGTGATCGAGAAATATGCCTTGATAAAATAAGCTTTTCTGCTAATGGGATGTCCCTGCCGGCGACGAACCTTCATGTTTTGACGGAGTCATGCGTACCGTAGGATTGTACAGCGTATAACGAGGCCGGTCATTCTCGCTATAGGGTACGACCAATAACGAAGGCTAAAAAACATGCTTACCTGCCAGTGCTTAAAGATAAGATATGCGGGTGGCAGAGCTCATTTGTGATGCTTCACAAGCACCAGCTTTCCGACGACTCCTCCGCCACCGCCACCGGCGCCGTAGCCTCCGCCGTAGCCTCCACCGAGGCCTCCGGCTCCGTATCCCGCGCCACCATAGCCGCCGCCTCCACCTAGACCACCGGCGCCACCACCGACAAGTCCGACGCCTCCAATGCCGGCGCCCCCACCGACGCCTCCACCAGCGCCTCCGAGACCAGAGTGCGCCACGATGGCTCCGCCGCCGTGAACTTGTGACACGTGGTGCACCGTGCGAACGAGGAACGCCGGCCCGGCCACGGCTTTGCTAGCACCTGCCCGTCCACCATTGAGCAGAACGACGCTGCTGCCGAGACCAACAGCTCCTCCACCGCCTCCAAGGCCTCCACCTCCTAGTCCGCCTCCTCCTAGACCACCGGCACCGAGACCTCCACCGTAGCCTCCGAGACCACCGCCACCAGCGCCTCCTCCGAGACCACCTCCAACGCCGCCTCCGCCGACAAATCCACTAAGGCCGCTGCCTACCAGGGCACTCAACACTACAGTGAACACCTGCAGCCGAACACGGAGATGGTGCGCATGACTTCATGAGATCGGAGTGTATATCGTTTAAAATGAGTTTATTTTTTTTAGCTTTCAGATCAGAGATGGGGTATTTGAGACATGATTCCTGATAGAATAAGGAAAATTATCGGACAAGTGCAAAGCAGAAATCCCAGACCAACAACGAAAAGAGCACGTCCTCGACAGTACTTACAAATTTGTAATTCCGCTTTTCCCCATATGCCGTTGGCTTTGCACAATCGTGGTATAACTACTCACCGATTCCGAACTCCCAAATTTTCACTGTGCGTTTTTCGTTACTAATTTAGGCCTATTGAGATTGCTTTCGAAACCTCTGTTACTTCAAACTAATCGAGAATTTGTTACTTCCGATGGCTCTCCGAAACTTGTGGCCTTTGCAATACGTATGTGACTTGACAAGAAGCAAGTTGTTGATTTTTTCTTTGTCGCAGTGATTTCTACGGTTGGGCGATTCACTTGAAAAGATGGTATTGCATTTGGGGTCGATAACTGTGTATTGTTTCTGATTATAAAGGGGCACAACCAAGGTGCATTCAAATAAAAAGAGTTCACGCACTTTTCTTTCCCAAAATACAAAGTAACTACGACATATAGAGATGGTGCGTTAAGTTTACCCTGCCCCAATTACGGGCACTCTGCCTCTCCGTGAAGCCTACCAATGTTTGGTGCCTGGCTGTAAGCAGAACGAGTCTGTTGTCGCAGCCACTAGGTGAAGTTGCAGCCCCACCTTCGAGTTAGCGCGACGATGCCAGACTATAGCACTTTGATTACTGTGATGGAGTTTGCACTTTGCGTGGCGGAGCATACCAATTATGGATCTAGCAGGCAGAGCTAAAGCGCAATTGCACTCATTGCTCCCGCAATAATCTACAGCGACGTGCAGGTGTGCTGATATCATGTTGATAACACTCCCGTTGGCTGTGGCCAGCGCATCCCTTCTACATTGTGTGAAGAGAACAACAGTAAATGCTGTCATATAATGGAAGGATAAACTAGCAAACACCTTCAACGATACGTATTGCATAAATATACCAAGCAATACCTCCCGCCCCATCGTCTGTCCAGCTCCTGCCCACCAAAGCTATATTCTATTTTCCCATCCGCATACACACTGTATCAGCGTTATTTCAATCGAAGTTATTAATGGTGTTAACTATCACATCCTAAGGTAACAAGAGGCGAATCAATGAAACGTCACGGTACTCCGAAGAACCACTATCGCATCCAGTATTATTCCACCGGCGGTCACTTACCAGGCCGTTCATGGCGACTTGAGCTTGGTCTAACCTGAGCACAAATGACTGAAGCGCCTCCAAAACCTTTTGTACCAACTCGCTGCCAGCGAAGCACTTATATACCCGGCTAGACAGATACACGTGACTTCTTTCTTCATACGTCACAGAAGAGGCCGGCGGGGTGCGCCGGCGCATCGTTTAGCCAGCCTCGGAGGAACCGCGCAGCTTCCGGAGACAGACCTCTCCTTCCGGGATGGCAAATAAAGAGCAAGAAAGAGCTAACCACTGGGACCATCCCTCGAGCGGCCTTCCTCGGCCAGCCAAAGTGCGCCTGCTGGCCGGCCAGCACAACAAAATGCAGAGCAACGCACCCCGTCCTCTCTTATCTACATCTAAAACACTGGACGCAAGATTGAGAAAGCGCGGCGGCAATGCGGCCAGCGAAAAAAAAAAAAAAAAAAAACCGGCACGCAACAGTGTATTTGTGAAGCTACCGATGCGCTCGGCCGGCGTCCTGGTTCGCTAGTATACACGGTCACTTTTCCTTTCTGAACTAAGGGAGCCAACATAAATTGTCTCGAGGGCTAGCCGTTTGTCAATTTTATATTTTCTTTCGCCAGTCGAATGGATTACGCTTTCTTATACTTAGAGGCGGCCAGCTCAGCTGGGCTATGCGAAACAACAGCATTATAGCGCGAGCGCTTGTACTGATGGTGTCGGTGGCATGAGCAATTGAACGCGTCGGCGAATCGAGGAAAACCCTTTCGGCGGTGCACGCAACATGGGTAACTACGAAGCCGCTTCGGCGTCGGTTACATCATAGTCGGGTGCTTCGTGCGGTGGTCTCCACCACGTCGGATTGTTTAGTTAGGTTTCCTTAGAAGAATTGAGGGTATTGGCGCGGCGGACGCCGTTATCGAGACAATACACAGTACACAATGGCCTGGATAGTGCGAGCGAAATGTGCGTCTCTATGCCGCTGAAATTTTGACATTGGAATTCCTTAGAGGTAATATCTACATAGACAAGCGGTACTCATTGAGAGTAGCAGGCTAAGGGAACTTCATTTCGTAGCACTCAGATGTGCCGTTGTTTAAAAATATAATTTTTTTTATATGCAGAGACAAACTTTAGGCGGTTTCGCCGGTCAAGTTGCTGTCGTCATGGCCGGCTTCTAGACGACGTCGCTCCCAATGAAATGGGGATATTCTAACTCAGCCGTTTCGGTGGGTAGGCCTCCAGACACCGTACATTACGCAGGAGGGCCTGAATGGTTCTTGTAGTCGACAGTGCTAGTACCGATCCTTCCTTGGTCAGTACTGTGCTGTAGGTGCATAGCGAAATCACAGAAATGCAGCGCGCCAAGGTGATTTACGCAGTGATGTGCGATTAGCGTAAATTAAAGCCCGAACAGGAAAGAACTGAACACCTTCTATGAGTAAATACATAGATGTGCAGCGTCTAATCGCTCTGAAGCAGGCTTCTAAGCATGGAGTAGCCGCGATAGCCGACGCTTTGGACTTTCAATTAAGCCGATCTTTCAAATCCAGGTGAACGCGGTAACGCAACAACGGATTGGAGTACTTTATAATTTGTTCGGGTTTGAATCTATGCCGACAGCCCGTGATATCTGATTTAATTTAGTTACAGCTAAGGGCACTAAGGGCAACACAACGACGTGCAGTGGCTCTCCTAAAGTGCTCTTTACGATCGCTCACTGCGGGAATTGCATTGCGCGCATTGCCGCTTACGACTTGAGGAAATGTTTCGAAACTGGAGCATCACCTGGTGTCGCTTGCCGAGCACTCGCCATAGTATCCTAACAGCGCGACAGCTTTCGTATAGCTCCATTTAGTCTTGCTAGCCATTGCTAAGCATCTCAAGCTCTTTTTCGTCACTACTGTGCTGTGCGATCAAAAGGAGGTGAAACACAGCAGTCGTACGGAGGTGAAGCACAGTAGCCTCATGCAGAACAAAACTTCGTCTAAGTCGTTTAGGTTAGGTGCTCTGACCCGCGGAATTTTTATTTATTTATTTATTTATTTATCGAATACTTTACGCTTACATGCTAAGGGGCACTAGAGCAAGCAACAAAAAATTAAGTCATATCTGTAAAACATTTGTGGGAAAGAATTAAATTATTAACCTAAAGACAAAACACAAACTAGCTAAAAACAGCATAGTGAAAATGAGTCCGCCATAAAATTCACACAAAACAATATTAAAACAGCCAGCCATGTTCGCGCATTCTTACGCGAATGATGTCACTTGCCTAATGTTGCAATAGTAATGCTACCCACGAATCTTCGAATTTTCTTAAAACATTATGCATTACGACATCACGCATCCACAGTCACCACAATAAACTAAACTTCTAAAACATTCTGTTGTGTATATAAAGTTGTGATGTGCTTGTTCTGCTTGCGTGTTGTGATGTATCCAGGGTTAATTTATCTTGAAATTTCCGTTCATTTATCTTTAAAAAAGTCCAAACTGTCATACTGCGTCCTTGATCTAGAGCTTTAAATCCGGCCATTCTCCTTAGCTAATGCCTACGTTACGAATTAATATCAAACCAAGTCCCTGTTTCGGAAGCGCTTGCAATTGATGCTATGTTCCTCTACGTATGGGCTGCAACATAAGAGATCCACACTCAAGCACCTGCATCACGATTGCTTTGTAAGCAAACAGCACGTTTTCTCGTTTTGAGGTACTCAGTTTTCACAGCTGTATGCACCGCTTTTTTTTTCTTTTCCTTTGTGTCCCAGCAAATCTATTCGACAAGGCGTTTCCAGATTAGCTTGTGAGTGACTTGCAGGCTGATATATTTATTTACGTATACTCGGTTTAGCGATGTATTTAATGGATGTATTTATATGTCTCAATCAAATGTTAATGACGTTTTCCACATAATTCCCATGGAACCTGTTTTTCATTGTGTTTATATCCAGTTGCCCGCTTTCGCATCGTAGACATATTATATTGAATTTTTCATTAAGGTAGTTTTTGTCGTCAATGTATTTTATTTTTTAATATGCAAGTGTCATCCACAAAATCCCTAATGACAACTTTTGACAAAAAAAATTGCACTCATGGCTAACGTGAGAGTCACACGGTCTGAGAGACCACAGGTTTGAGTAAAGAACGTGTTTTGTAGAAGCAAAGCCTAGTTGCGAATGCTTGGTGCTTGCTTCTATGGGTCATCAGGTAAGTTGAGAACGAGGTGGGCCATTGTATTGTGAACTATCCTGTGGCAAATTTTTATTAAATCAACAGTCCTCGCCACGGAAACAGCCCACACCCACACACATACAAATACTATTGAGCTAGAATTGTTTGCAAGAGCAAATGCCAGCCAATCTGGATGCCCGACATACTGACTCGCGTCCGGTGACCGCATTTCACCGGCTAAGAAATGTTATCGCTCAGGCCAAGACGCGCCTTTCTGTATCGGAAGTTTATGGATTGTTACCGCTGGTGCTATCTATTGCACATGTTTTCGCTGAGCCTTGTGTAATCAGATTGCGTGTAATCAGAAGGTTCAATGAGTCGTGTATAAGGAGCCCACGCGTATGATTCGCAGATCTGATTTTCGGCGATCGAAGTTTGTGCTCACCGCTGTCATTCTGCTGTGTGTTACTTGTCTTGCTGGGCCCAGGTTTCCTAATAGGCATTTAGTTTTGTGATTTGCGTTGTGTCACGTGGTTCTTTACTGCCACGACAAAGCGACAATATTAAAGATGGCGGCCTGCGAACGGCAAAGATAACTTATCAACAAAAAGCTTCGTGATTTAGGTCCCAGATTAGTACAATGTTAGTCGTTTTATTTTTTATTTTTCGTAATTTAATTACGTGTATTGATGGTCAATAATTTCAACCTACCTGAAATTAGTAGCGTCACAGGTGGCAGCGATGAAGGCGGGAACTAAATTCCATTCGTCAGCAGTCCATGATATTAATGAATCAAAGTAATCGTTTGTGCTGCATCATGGCACCCCGACGTTCATTTAGGGATCACTGCTAGAGGAAATGTAAGATGGATGAATGCACAATTCAAATTTAAGGTTAGGAACATTTTAGTGAATGTTACAAAACAGGCAAAAGATTTCTTCATTTTTGCGGCAACACAACTACTGGAATCTGAATTACATAGTATTAGTCTCTTTCAAATTGTGAGGCGACGTGGAAAGTCAAATAAAAATTGAAGCTGTCTTGTGTGGACGCTATATACGGTTGAAAATACGAGAGCTGCGTTCTTCGAACATTCTATTTTTGTGGAAGTTAGACTTTGTGAGCGATGTGAAGGAGACTTGCTTCGGTTATGGAGGGCCGTCAGGTATTTGGCACGTGTTCACGTTTTTGGTTGCTTCCCATCGAACTTATTCAATCGGGTCATACATACGAAATGTAACATTTCAGAAATCTTTATTTTAAGCGGAGCTTTATAGGCTCACTTGTGTCGGGGTCCGTGTACGAGTACGCGGTATCATCATCAGCATTGGTTCGAGCGTCGTGGTCTTCTTCTGCAGCTGGCTCCGTTGCCGCTCATCATTCCAGCGTAAAAGTTCACTTCTCTTCTGTAGCCGTAATGTGGAGGCCGCGTTTACGGGGATATGAGCCACTCATTGTCTTACGTGATGGACAGATTTAATTTCGAAGCACTTTTATTTCCAAGAATCGCAAGCGGCGATGGCGGGCGAATGCTGCTAACCACGCCGCCGAGGAAACTCGAGACATCGAACGCAAGCGACAACGGCGACGAGCAGAGAAGCGTACAACGCAACGGAAGGAAAAGTTGCATGAAACGGAAGGAAAAGTAGAAGGAAAGGGAAGGACAAGACTACGAAAAGTAAGGAAAAGTAGTAGAAAAAGGAAGGAAAAGTAGCCGGTAAAGTACACACACGACAAGCTTCGCTTACTGCCATTTTCTCGACAGGGGAAGGGCTGGTGATTTTTTTAGTAATAAAATCAAAATGGCTGTAGGAACGTTAGAGACCACAGAGGGGGCGTCGATGGGCGTCCACTACGTTAAAATGTTTTGCGGCTCTCGTGGGCGGCAAACGGGGCGTGCATGGGAAGCACTGGTCCACAGTCCACTGTATATGACAAGCTTGTCGAAATATTGAGGTGATGTGATTCATGAATTTCTGAAGGCCTGATGTCAAGATTACTCAGAATTTGACCCACTGAAATTCCACAGTGTTATTGCCGCCATCCATGTGCATCTCTGGTCGAACATTAACCGTGAGAAATGCATTCTCTCCACGTGAATAGCCTTATCGAATTTTTTCCCTGATCACATCGTCACATGAAGCGATTGAAATTCTTGTCGGGATAAACTAAACTGTTACGGCATGTAACATGTTTCTCAGTCGGAGATGATTCATTTTATACTTGAGTCACAAATATTCTGTTGAACGTCCGATGATCCTAAGTACCCCCATTATGAAAGATATGGCTAGTGTTTGCATAACTTAGTTAGGCTAACTGACGCTAGTAATGTCTTACTGATGTTAATATCTTATGGCTTTTTCTAAGTGCGAAGCACTTTAGGGGCCCGTGTTGTTGGCGTCTAATGTGATGTCTAGGGGCCGGATCTTTAGGCATTAAAAAAGCGCGTTTTAGGCCCCAAAATTAGGCAGGCAAAGCAACGTTTTAGGCCTCCAACATTGTAAATGTAGGCACAATAAATTTTTACATAAATGCAAATAATTTCAAACGAGGACGTGCGCGACCTGTATCTACAACAGGAAAACAAGAAATGTTATTGTTTATGATGGCACAAAGGTGCCAACAGTTGAACATATCCGTGCAATTGTCCTATAAAATTGCTGGACTAAGGACGATCATTTGGCAGTAATTCAACAAGCACACTGCTCATATTCATGTTCAATGGCCACTGTACTCGAGCGTTGCATAAAGTGAAACAAGCATGAAAAGAATACTTGAAAGCTCGGAATACTGATTAAAAAAGCGCTACTTTATGTCTGCTTGACGTAATTAATTAAGACACAACAAAAAACACACAAATAATAAATGTAAGAGAGACTACAATTTATTAAGAAATTAACATGTTCTTACATGAGGACTGTTAGGTACAACTCTGGCAATTTTCTCAGATACAATGGCATTATCGGAATTGTACAGACAATACGTCCCAACGCTGTCAAATACACTTCCGCCCATTTGAAGTGCACATGTTTGAAGAAATCTGTTTGGAGAGCTCGCGGAACGTAGTTTAAGAATCACTGTGAAGATTGTAGGAACAATAGCTTACTACCACCATTTCCAGAATTTTGGATTCACAATTGTTCCTCTTTACCACTGAGAATGATCTTGTACGCAGCTGATAAGGAACGCTCGACGGCAGTTAACACCTCAAAAAAGTAATTACAAACAAAACAAAAGCCGCGCGCCATCATATTTTTCTTTCTTCTTTTGCTCTTCACTCTCCTTTCCCTTGACGGCTGTCCGCGGTTTCGCATTGGCCAACCGTGGCGCGTCCCATTTCACTGCTGGTAACGGTTGTTTTCCGAGAGTTGGTTGAACTAAAGGACTAGGTTGAACCCCATAAAGTTCCGAACAGTCAATGCTGCCCGGTAACATGAATAACGGTCTCTAACTGCACACGAAAGCGAAACTTGAGGCTAAGTAGTGTTCATATAGGCGCCGATATTGAAAATAGGCATTTATAGGCATTTAGGCACAAACGCGAAAATAGGCATTTATAGGCACTATAAAAACCATCTAAACGCCCTTCTTGACCTCTATTTCATGCTCATATATCAAAGTGGGGCGATAGGAGTGCAAGGAACAAAAAATGATTTTGCCTAAAATCCGATCTCTAGTGATGTCATGTTGTCGTGGTCACGCACAAAAACAAGATCTGCTGAAAACTCGTGTCTGATTCACTTGGTATATACCAAAATAAGCATGGGAGGGTACGAATGTATCACTAACATGACTGATAGGTCATGACATCAATAACATCACATGCTCGTCACTTACGTCACGATTAACGACAATAAAATCACGTGTGGCACATACCCGCATTGAATATGCGAGAATTAGCAGAAACTCGTGAAAATCACTTCCGGAACGCCAGTCATGTACCAGCGCAGCGCAAGAGAGCTCGATTCCTCCTCACTCATGCAAGAATAGCACAATAATAACATAAGGGAAACAACGGCGCATAACTGCTTCGCACTTCCCCAGTTTTCACGTTAGTCCAGCTGCATTAGCGCTGGATGTGAACTACAAAAGCGCATAATTTGAATACAGCGCCTAATGTAGCTCCAATCCTGGTCAAATCCTGTGCTTGTGTAGTTCAAACGATCGGTGTGTTAACAATAGGGAAGCACCGGCGCATCACTGCTTCGCACTTCCCCAGGTTTCACGTTAATGGTTTCACTGCTTCGCACTTCCCCAGGTTTCACGTTAGTGGTTTCACTGCTTCGCACTTCCCCACGTTTCACGTTATTGGTTTCACTGCTTCGCACTTCCCCAGGTTTCACGTTAGTGGTTTCACTGCTTCGCACTTCCCCAGGTTTCACGTTAGTGGTTTCACTGCTTCACACTTCCGCAGGTTTCACGTTAGTGGTTTCACTGCTTCGCACTTTCCCAGGGTTCGCGTTAGTGGTTTCACTGCTTCACACTTCCCCAGGTTTCACGTCATTGGTTTCACTGCTTCGCACTTCCCCAGGTTTCACGTTAGTGGTTTCACTGCTTCGCACTTCCCCAGGTGTAATTAGCGCTGGATACACAAGCGCAGAATTTGAGCAGGATTGGAACTACATTAAGCTCAGGATTTGAGCAGGCTTTGAACTACAGAAGTGCAGGATTTTTATTCATCGCATTTTGGTCGCAGCGGCTTCACTTCCGTTTTTTCGACGACGGTGTCCGATTTTTTGCCGTGGACCCCTTAATGCCTCTCGCGCGATTTGTCCATCCTCACTTTTTATTACTCTTCCTGTGTTTAGTTTGTCCGTTCGCGACCAAGGGCGCGATCTTGTACGCGTTCCAAAATGGAACGGAGGCGGTTCGTTCCCTCGAGCCGCACACGATTGGTCAATTTGATCGTCACGGTTAAAATTGACCAATCGTCTGCGGCTCGATGGAACGGACCGCCTCCGTTCCATTTTGGAACGCGTACAAGATCGTGCCCCAAGTTATAGATGCGTTAGGTGGTTCGCTTGCACTGACAATAATCTTCGACGCTTTGCGCATAATAGTTTTCTCCCTGTACACTTACATATTTTATAAATTCAAGCAGGAAACGGTAAGTTCATTGCAGATATGCCAATCTCGAGCCACACACACATCAAAAACAGTGAAACTGTTTAAGCGACTTTTCCATTTTTGAGAGGTACTGAGCATCTGTTTGTTGGCGGTTCTTAGTGATTATTCATCACCAATGCCGTCTACACGTTCTGACCCACTCCCTGTTAATACGGCAGCTTCGCGGTTCACACGCAAGTGGCGTTTCTGGAAAACGCCTTCAGCCTTTCACCGCCGCAGCCGTACAAACTCTTACCTGGTCTCCTACGTGGACACAGGTAAAACACGACGTAAGAAGCAATAACTACTGACTACTGGCAAAAAAAAACGTGCGCTAATGAACAATTCAGCTAGACATACAGAAGGAAAATTTTTATAGGCTGCGGCTAAAGGTACGTCCGACGTCTGCCATCGACTTCCGTTACAAATTCTCACTGCCTTTCTTTCTTTACGTTAGGCGGACCCCGTACAGTTTTTATGAAAGCAAATCGGACGTATCTCATTCGTTCTGGCATGCTTCACGTTATTATACTTCGGGCGTAAGCACGCTGAATAGCTAAGTGCATGTTCTCAGGGGTCAGCGATTATTCTGTGCGTGTTGTGGATCAGCGTGCCGGTATTGGTGGAGCACGCGCTGATCGGCGTGCTCATCACTGCTGCAGCAACTGCCGCACCTGCGTCCATAGCGTTGATGCGCACTTTCGCGGCAAGAAAGACGCATTCCATCCGGTGCTCCTCGACGGGATAGCATGACAACGTCTGCTTATCGCAAATAGACCAATAATGTAATTACGCTTTGCTACCGATGCATTTAGGTGACTGGTGGAAATGCGTCCATGTTGCAGCATTTAGCAGTTACGAACATGTCGAAGTCGAAAGTGCAATCTACAAATTAACAGAAGCCTTATTGTCGTTTATTTCAGCGTTTCGAAGGGCGATTCTTGTTCGCTTTAAGGACATTCTACTGCAACCTCTTGTCCCGTTACGTATTTAACGATGCCTAGCTTCACACCTTGCTAAGGGAAGTCCTGAGAGGTCATCCTCGTTCTTGCTGATATTGAGGACCAGAAGGGCCTCCTGGATCAAGCTGGGGTCGCGGTTGCCACTGTACTCTTGGAATAGGGACCCACCCTGAACCGCTCCCTTTCTTTTTTAACAGCGAAGCGGTTTGAACACCCCTGTTACACTGGCACTTGCAACGGCCGTTAACGCAAACAGCAGTTGAACGCCGTCACGGCCGTGGGAACGTTCCGGAACGGTGGTGGCTGCGCTCACATGGTACTTTCAATGTTCAGTCGGCTCACTTCAGTTTGGACGATTTATCACGTGACTCTTAAAATGTGTACTTCGCCAAATCGAAAACATTGTGTTTCTCAAATTATTTTCTGCGCTACATGCTGTGCAGTGTGTTTTTTAAGTATTTGCAAGAGTTGTCTGCAAAAGTAGCAGAGAAGTCAGGTAAAGCGTTTTGGCGCCGGCGCGTTCACCTGCAGCAAGGCCACGTTGCTGCTGGGGGCTGCCATCTTGCCTATTTCACGACGGAACGGACAGAAACGGTGGCGGAACGGAGACCGGCTAGCTCCGTTGGTGTCGATCGCCGTTGGGTTTGCAACGGCGCTCAGACTGCCGTGTAACTCCGCTTAACGGCCCTTAAGGCCAACTGCCGTTTTCCTTAACGGGCGTTACAGAGCCCGTGTAACAGGGGTATAAGCTATCCCTAACCCCGTTAGTCGTCCGCGAAAAACTGCGCCGAGCAATGACGTCACCTCGCGTTGCGTTTTAACTGCCGGCGCAGGTGCGCGCTCGCTTCGCCCGACGCAGACACGGCTCCGCCGAGCTCCCGCCAGCTGCGCGCTGCTGCGCATGCGCCGTGACGTCATCCCTGCGCGTCTGCGCTCGCCGCCCGTACACTGTGCATAGCTTTCGACCCACTTCCCCTACGACTTCGCCACCAGCTGCGCACTACTGCGCATGCGCCGCGAGTCAGACGTGACCTCACGGCCAACTGTGCATGCGCTCCTTCGTTCTGTGTGAAAGCCGGTGTGCGGCGGTGGTGCGCCAGACGTAGGATTGGGGAGACCAAGGAAGGTTCGCACTACCGAGGGAAAAACATTACACCATCTTCCCGTAGGGGAACCCTGAGTAGTATGCGAAGTAGCCATGGGGTCGACTGAAGGTAGTTTTATCAGCTGTGTAAACTTGGACATGGAGCAGCACCAGCAACGCGCAGAATTGTTGTCGGCGCCGTCAGCGTTTTGCCCACGTTTGCATCGAACGCGCACGCACCGTTGGTGACTATTGCCGGTGCCTCTGGGGCTCCTACCGTCGCGCCTCTAAACTATAGCCTGCTTCGCATTATCGCGCGCGGAGCCGCAGGTGTTGCCATTCGTTGCGCAATCCGGAGAGGAGGGTCGGAGAGGAGAGATGAGACAAGGAGAGGAGGGGGAGGAGGGAGGAGAGGAGGGAGAGGAGGATGCACATGCGCAGTAGGGGTCTGGACGCCGCACGGCGGATGGGTGGATGGAAGGAGTGACATAGCCCCGACCATAAGCTGCTTCGCATCTAAACGCCACTTACAAGAATCGCGGCGCGGTGCTAAGCGAGACTGCCGGCGTCGACGCCGATTGGACCCATCACGGTTAGCCGAAGAAGCCGCTGCAAAACGACGACGGCGAGCCAGAGACCCCGAGTGCGTGCAGCGAGAGAATGTTAGGGAACGGGAGAGAAGCCGAGAACGAAGAATACCGATCAGCTCCGTTGTGTCTTTCGTCTTGCGCCACTAGTGCAAGCTACCCCGATTTTTTTCATCAATAAATGTTTGTTCTTCCTCCTCTTCAAAACACATTTTTGTTAGAACAACCAGCCCTCCCCCACAATAGCACTGATTGCCGACGACGTGCGCTACGGCGCGCACTCCTCTGTCTTGTTTATGCAGGTTCCTAGCTTGCACATATGATGACAGTAATTAAGGTATGCGGGTAGTATAAACGCATCTGTGCGTAATAATGCGAAAGCGTGAAAGCGTTCATTGAGTGAGAAAGCCGCCGTCTGCAATAGGAAAACGGCACCTAACTTCCCATTGGCGCGCCTCGATGGGGAGAGGGTATCGCCGCGTCGGTGACATGCGGCGTTGGCATCGCAGGCTGCTACTGCTCCTGCTTGCTGACTCGTGCAGCACGTACCGCTATGGTACACTATGACTCGCAGCGCAAAACTCGAAGGACCGCTCAGCTGCGTTCAAATGGACATTAAAGCTTTCGCATTGACGACTCATAAGAAGCGCTTAGATGTCCTCTGAACTATTAACCACTGTATTCTGAAGGTAGTGTGAAGCTGCGTGGAATACACTTGCGGACCATTGCTGTATCTGTCATTCCTGCTAAACTTCCAGGAGACAAACTCTATTCTTGATTTTGATTTGATTTACCTTATTTGGCTTTTCAAGAAAGAAAGGAGCAGTCACAAAAAGCTACCGCAATGAGTAGCTTGACGGGGTGACAGCCCGCTAAGAATGACAGCAACGGACAGTGCGTAGGACAAAAAAAAAATATAAAAAATGAACAAGATCGGAGAACATGAAAAACAGTATATACACAGGAATAATTATACATGTTGGTAGAAGATTGTTAAACATTAGGATAACAGTAACCTGATGTAAACAGTTTTAGCTATAGTATACATTAAACAAATTATGAAATAAGGCAACACAGAGAAAAAGCGGACACATTGGAAGGATTGGTGCAAATACACAGTCGAATGAACTCAAGTAATGTTATGGAAAATGTATAAGAACATGTCACGAAGCTCTTGCCATGTTATGTTTGTTATTTCGACACCATTTTTTTGTTGTAACTGGTTCAACAGTGTGTAACCGGTTCAACAGTTCGCGCGTAGGTGCGATGCACCTCTAGACACTTCGTTATTTTTTTTCGTTTTAACAGCGAAGCTGCTTAAGCCAGCCGTAATTTGTAGTACAGCGTACTAGAATAGAATTATAGTGCACTGTATTTGTGGTGCGTACCGGGGGATCATTCGGGTAAACCACAGATACGGACGAGAGAGAAAGAGAGCGCGCGTCGGGAACGAACGCCCTTGTGCAATGCAGCGCCCCTAGCTACGGTCGAGAAAGACAGTGCGCGTCGGGAACGAACGCCCTTGTGCACCGCAGCGCCCCTAGCTACGGACGAGAGAGAAAGAGAGCGCGCGTCGGGAATGAACGACCTTGTGCACCGCAGCGCCCCTAGCTACGGACGAGAGAGAAAGAGAGCGCGCGTCGGGAACGAACGACCTTGTGCACCGCAGCGCCCCTAGCTACGGACGAGAGAGAAAGAGAGCGCGCGTCGGGAACGAACGACTTTGTGCACCGCAGCGCCCCTAGCTACGGACGAGGGAGAAAGAGAGCGCGCGTCGGGAACGAACGACTTTGTGCACCGCAGCGCCCCTAGCTACGGACGAGGAGAGAAAGAGAGCGCGCGTCGGGAACGAACGACTTTGTGCACCGCAGCGCC
Organism: Dermacentor silvarum; assembly: GCF_013339745.2. Taxonomy (NCBI): domain Eukaryota; kingdom Metazoa; phylum Arthropoda; class Arachnida; order Ixodida; family Ixodidae; genus Dermacentor; species Dermacentor silvarum. The sequence goes on along the minus strand of NC_051162.1, from coordinate 162,679,466 downwards.
CCTAGCTACGGACGAGAGAGAAAGAGAGCGCGCGTCGGGAACGAACGACCTTGTGCACCGCAGCGCCCCTAGCTACGGACGAGGAGAAAGAGAGCGCGCGTCGGGACCGAACGCCTTTGATGCACCGCAGCGCCACTAGCTACGGACGAGAGAGAAAGAGAGCGCGCGTCGGGAACGAACGACTTGTGCACCGCAGCGCCCTAGCTACGGGACGAGAGAGAAAGAGAGCGCGCGTCGGGAACGACGACCTTTGTGCACCGCAGCGCCCCTAGCTACGGTACGAGGGGAGAAAGAGAGCGCGCTCGGGAACGAACGACCTTTGTGCACCGCAGCGCCCCTAGCTACGGACGAGAGAGAAAGAGAGCGCGCGTCGGGAACGAACGACCTTGTGCACCGCAGCGCCCCTAGCTACGGACGAGGGAGAAAGAGAGCGCGCGTCGGGAACGAACGACTTTGTGCACCGCAGCGCCCCTAGCTACGGACGAGAGAGAAAGAGAACGCGCGTCGGGAACGAACGACCTTGTGCACCGCAGCGCCCCTAGCTACGGACGAGAGAGAAAGAGAGCGCGCGTCGGGAACGAGAGAAAGAGAGTGCGCGTCGGGAACGAACGACCTTGTGCACCGCAGCGCCCCTAGCTACGCACGAGCGAGAAAAACACCGGAAGCGTTCTCCGGAAGCCGGAAGCTGGCTGCCGGAACCGGAAGTGGAACCGGAAGCGGAACCGGAAGTGCTAACGGAAGCGGAAGTCGGCTCTTGGAAGCGGGAGCTTGGCGTATATATATATACATATATATATATATATATATATATATATATATATATATATATATGCGTATACATACATAGCGGTCTCCATGCCAACCAGAGCTACGGACTACGAGGGACAAGGCTCGGCCCTAAGGTGCTTCGCCCCTAAAAAGCGAAAGCTTGCACTAGGCCGCGCAAAGCTCCAGACACGGCGAAGTTGGCCGATTGATATCGATCGGCTAGCTTCCAACGCGTTCGGCGTCGGCAAGCAGCAGCACTCTTGGCACTGTGCCAACCTTGGCTAGCCTGCCTGCGTTTGTGGCATGCCAGGAACGCTGTCGCTCGTAGGCGCCGACGCGTCCAGCGCTGGTCACGCGAAATGTCGCCAACGCGCTCAGCGTCGGAAAGCGACAGCATTCATGGCACTGTACCAAACTTAGCCTGCCTGCGTTTTTGGCATGCCAGGAGCGCTGTCGCTCGTAGGCGCCCACGCGTCCAGCGCTGGTCAACCGAATTGCCGCGAAACAGAAGGTACCTCCGAAAATGATCACTGGAGAATACTTTCCTACATGCATAGTTAAGTTAAACCAATTTAACAGCTAGCAGCAACCAAGTTCATACCTAGCAGTAGCAGCCAGTAAGCTTTGCGCGACCGAGTGTAAACTTGCCTGATTTTTTAAGGGGCGAAGCACCTTAGGGCCGAGCCTTGTCCCCCCTCGTTGTCGTCGTCGTCGTCCGTAGCTCTGGTTTGCATGGAGTCCACTAGGCGTGCTGCGGTGCACAAGGGCGTTCGTTCCCGACGCGTGTTGTTCTCTTTCTCTCTTCAGCCATGGGTGATAACGCCCGGTGCACAAGGGCGCTCGTTTCCGACGCGCGCTCTCTTTCTCACTTCATTCAGCCATGGATGATAACGGTCGCTTCTGATAACGGTGCGCCCACTATGGATGAAAAGGTGAGAGTGGCGGCTCAGCTGCAAGTGGAGTCGAGGGCTCGCAAAGCTGCTGCAGCACGGCGATGCAGACGACAAGCGTACTCGGAGTCTAGGGCGGGGGAAGCTGCAGCAAAACGCTTACGCCGGCAAGCGGACCCGGAGCTGAGGGCTCCCGCAGCTGCAGCAGCACGGCAACGCCGGCATTCGGAGCCGGAGCTGAGGGCTGGCATAGCTGCAGCAGTACGGCAACGACGGCAAGCGGACCCGGAGCTGAGGGCTCGCGAAGCTCGCGCTTAAACCGAGCATCGGGACCACCAATCTCAGGTACAGAACGCTTACGGTATTTTGCCGCAGCTTCTTGCGCTCTCGCCGCTGATCGGTCCGCTTGCCGGCGTCAGGGGATTCACGGTTAACCGATTGATCCCCCGGTGCTTCGCCCACTCATCATCATTCACTTCGTGGATATGCGGTGATTTTTTTATTATGATAAGAATTATATGGACACTCCAAAGCAGATTTCTGCCGTTGGCGTCGCCGTCGTCGTCGCCGTGAGATTCCGTGTGACGTCAACGGCGACGAAATCGTCACCGCGCTCCGGAAGATGTATGTGTGAGTGAAAGGGCGCGAGGGACGCGCGCTTTCACGGGGAGCAAACGCACTTCGGAGAGCAAACGCGCGTTCGGCGCCGTGCTCCCTGAAGGGATGCAGATTTCCTCCTTTCCATATATAGAGAGCAAACGCAACTTTTTCGGTCGTGCAAAACGCTGTGGGGGGACGGGAGGGAGGGAGGGAAGGCGACGTTTAGCTGCGACACCAAATACGTATTTATATAAAAACGATGCGCGCGTTCGGTGCGAACGCGGGCAAAACGCCGACGGCGTCGACAACAGTTCTGCGCGTTGCTGGTGCTGCTGCATGTCCAAGTTTATACAGCTGATAAAACTACTATCCTTACTCCCTATATATCTCTACTAATTTGTTATCGCAATTGGTGCTTTGCCTTTCGGGTGAAACTGCGACAAATTTTTATGTCATAGCATCAATTAGCCCGTTCAGCGTAGAAAATTGCTGCGGCTTAGCTCAGCTAACCCTGGATATGCAAAGCGAAGGCTTGGTTTAGCCTGGTTAAGTGCTTGTTTCACTTGTTTAGCCTTTGATTTAGCTGTAATTATTGTACTCATCGATATAAGCCAGGTATAAATTATAAGCGGACAAGTCCAAGCGTTTTGCGAGCCGAACAGCTAGCTCTTCCTCAGTCTCCGACGCTAGCTTCGCGCGCTTGGCATTCCGGACCCTCTTCAGTGAAGCAGTTCGCCTGGCGAAAGACGCGTGTCAGACGCTACTTGCGGCGTGATCGGGCTCGGGTAAGACGCTGTGAGGTGGTGGTCGGACAATAGAGAAAGAAATGATGCCAGCCAGCTGCGGCGCCTGCGGCGGCGGTTGCCAAGCAACGGCTCAGCTCATGGTGCTGCCACCGCCACAGTGAAGCGGCGATAATGCGGCCAGTGTAGCTTTCGCTACAAAAGCCGGTGGAGCCTGTAGTTCCCATTCCTGTTCTTCCCATTGGCTGTGCAGCCACGTCACGCGCGTGCCTCGTGAATCGGAACACCTCCTGCTCGCGTAAGCGCGCAAGGTGTTGCGTGAGGGGGAAGAGGGCATCGCCGCGGCGCCACGTCACCAGCACGCAGATAAGGAGCAGATAAGGCGATGCAACGCCGCGGGGCGACACGGGTTGTCGTCGGCGAGGCAGTGCCGTGACCCGCTTCCTCACTTTCTCGTCGCGCAGGACGTCGGTGGCCGGCGGCGTTGGCACCTGCAGCCTGTTGTTGCTTACTGGCTCGGGCAGCACGTAGAGCTGGGGTGCATTACTCGGATCACTAAACTCGGACGAACGCGCAGCGACCTTCAATTGGACATCAATGTTTTCGCAGTCGCAACTCATAAGTACTTAGGCGCCTTAGGATTTTTGTCATTCGTAATTACGCTTCAAAGAAAATTCTCAGTGAAGGCCCGACGCGGGCTGCGTAGCAACAACACTGCGTCAACTTTTATTGCCGCTGCCGTACAAACTTAGAGTTGACACCCAACGTGGAGCCGGTATTGGGCGACGTGAGATAGAAAGAATACCGGTCATCAAAGGCATCTTTGAATTATGCATACGCAAGGCAACTTTAATCTCAAATTATTTATTATTACGTTTCCAAGCGAATTCTGGGCTCCAACACACGTTACATTGCGGCTACCTTTGATATCGATCGCGCCGTCGCACGTTGCACGCCGACATTTACAGCCACAAGAAAAGCGTTGCGAGACGGCCCTTAACTGCTTCGTGTTAAAATATTCCTTAATTTCGACTCGCAAATGCCCACATCGAACAAAAAATAACACTCGATTCCGATTCGCAAACCTAATACTCTTCTGGCAAATCAGTACAGCGAATCCCGCAAATCGAAGGAAGGTTTATGAAAGGGAAAAAAATTCATTTTGCCGCAGGTCAGCACAAAGCTACAAAGCTAACCCGTTCGGGTTTCTCAGAAAGAAAGCGCTTCGCAGTTGAAGAACAATTCGTCTTGGGCCAGGCGTTGTTTCTGGGTTCGATCCCCCGACGTAAGGAAAGACGAATATCGACTGCCAGGCTTCATGGGTGTCCACAGTAACACTCGCTGCGCGGAACCAACCTGTGGCTCTTTCCAGTGTGTGGACACGACGCATACGCGCAATGCTTCAAAAGCATCAGTGTACGTACGTGCTGACTTGGATTTCACGGTTCTTGACACTGATGACATCTGTGATGATGAGTTTGAGTGCACAGGTCTTACTGTGAGCCTAAAGGGTGTGACTACGACGGTGGCAAGCATTTACATCCGGCCTACACGCTCTTCAGATACCTCACTGCTTGAGTGCTTAGTGTCTCGGTGTGGTGCGTCGTTTGTGTTAGGCGGAGATTTTAATGCTCACCATCCGCGATGGTGTAGCCGCCCCCAAGAGCTTATTATCAAGACTGATCTGCAATTACTGAATGACGGTTAACCTACATTTATAGGTAGAGGAAAGGAGCATTCCACTATAGACCTTGCGATTTCAACGAGAGATGTGTGCTTAGCCTGGTCATGCGAAGCTGGCCCGTGGGGCTCAGATCACCTGCCCATTTGGTTAACACCAACACATACTGCGGGCCGAGAGACTACTGTCTATACAGTGACAAACTGGGATAAGTTCCGTCAGCTTATCTCAGAGGCACCATCTCAAGACAGTCTGTTCAATCGGTTGAGTGAGTGTTTACGACAAGCTACAATACAACGACGACGAAATATCGGCAAACCAAACCCCGACCTTAAGCTTTTGCGGCTCCGCGCATGTCGACGCCGCGCTTATAGGCGGGCACAACGCTCTAAACGACGCACCGACTGGACTCTGTATAACCGCATTGATGCAGCCATACGGCGGCATACAAAACAGCTTCGTTGTAAGAGCTGGGCCACCTTATGTAGTTCGCTGCATACTGGAAGTGGTTTTGGAAATGTGTGGCGCATATTGAAGGCTCTCCGCACTCCCGAAATCAGCAAGAACCCTACAGCTGCTTTGTGCATAGCGACTGGCCATTCACCAAAATTTCTAGCGGAGGCATTTGCAGACCTTTTCGTCTCTCCTATGTCCGGTGACACCACAAATGGCGATCTTTCTTCTTTGACAAGTCAGAGTACCATGACTGCTTTCTGCGGTCCCGCCTGCCAGATGGACGAGGCTGACTTCACTCTTGAGGAGCTGCGACGCGCGCTCAGCCTCTCCAAACGCCGCACTGCCCCAGGTGAGGACGGTGTGACGTATCAAGCATTACGGAACATTGATAACAGTTTTCATGACCGTATACTGGACGAGTATAATGAGGTATGGAGAACTGGTGTAATCCCTGCTGAGTGGAAATCGTCCGTGATAATACCAATTTTAAAGCCCGGGCGCCCTGCACGACACCTCAAGTCCTACCGGCCGATATCCCTAACATCAAATGTCATCAAGTTCATGGAGCGAATGGTCCTGTTTCGTCTAGAAGACAGGCTAGAGAAGCTAAATTTTTTCCCTGATGTGATGAGCAGTTTTCGTCGCCGCCATTCAGCTCTGGACTGCATTTCAGACCTTGTTTTAACGCTTGAATGTGCTAAAGGAAACAGGCACTCCGCCTACATGCTCTTCCTAGACGTAAAGCAAGCTTTCGACTCGATTCCGCATCAGGCGATAATTTTCGCTCTTGCAACCGCGGGAATTTCGGGTCGTCTGCTTCGCTTTGTGTGCAATTTCCTATCGGAGCGCCGGATGAAAGTGCGTGTTGGAGCAATTACAAGTGAATCCCGCGCTGTTAAGTGCGGTGTCCCACAGGGCAGCGTTTTATCGCCGCTTCTGTTTAACACAGTACTTGCCGCGCTTCCAAGTCGCTTGCCTCGAGACAGTGACGTCTCTGTGGGCATAGATATCTATGCAGATGATATTGCTCTGTGGATAAGCGGCCCTTCGCACCTTGGCCCGCGGCTTCGTGCAAGTTTGCAAAGAACTCTGAACGCGACTTCGGAGTACTTGGGTGAAGTTGGCCTGCAGATATCACCTGCTAAGTCGGCTGCAATAGCACACCACCCTAAACAGCGCACTCACCGAACAATGAGCCGACTGTACCTTGAAGAAACGCCGATAAGCTGGCTGCGACAACACCGTTATTTGGGCTTAATTGTGGATGATCGCATCTCTTGGCGCCCTGCCATTAAATTCGTACTACACAAATCGCAATCCATCCTTAAGTATGTGGCCGCCTTGACTGATAGAGGTGCTGGCTGTGACCAAACAACGGCTCTGCAGGTGTACCAATCATCTGTACTCTCAAGCGTGGTGTATGCGTTACCACTCCTGAACGTCCCACCTAGTTTGATGGCCCAAATGGAACGTGATCATCGCGTTGCCCTTCGAATAATGCTGGGATTACCTCGTGAGGCGCAATCAGTTCCATTACTCACTGAAGCACATCATTTATCTCTAAGGCTACAAGCAGACCAGAGAGCTCTATTTCATATTGAGCGCCTGCACCGCGCATCGAATGGTCAAATGCTCCTTGATCGTCTGATTCACCACCCGTTTTGTCGCATTGGAAAAATGGCAGCATTATTTATGAACATTACTGACATTTCTGCGCATGATGCTTCAGTTACGCCTTCGCCGCCGTAAGATATCACCAAACACGTGCTGCCCATTTACCTTACAATCCCTGACATACACAAAAAGTCTGATATGCCTGTTTCGGCCATATTCCAATTGGCTCAGTCGCACATGTTCGAGAAATTTCCAGATTACCTTCAAGTATTTACAGATGCATCTGTACACAGCGACGGTAAAGGCGCCTCTGCAGATTTCTTCTGCCCTTCAATTCAAGTACGACGTATATTTCATATACCCCATCCAGCCTCGTCAACAACTGCGGAGCTAGCAGCAATTAATGTTGCACTGAAATACGTGCATCAGGAGTTAACCACACCGCCGAAGATTGTCATATTTAGGGACTCCCGCGCTGCCCTTAGCAGATTACAACGCAGCCAGGTTGATTGCCCAATTGTGCGCAGCATTACTGACTCTGCCACCAAAATTTTATCACATGGGGTATCTCTCGTTGCTCAATGGATACCTTCGCACGTAGGGATCGCCGGAAATGAAGAGGCTGATCGGCTGGCTTCAATTTGCACTCATAACGACTGTGCTTGCCCTGACATTTTGTGCAAGCTTGATGACTCTCGCCTGCTGATTCGTCGCCACCTACTCAAGCAGCATCCAGACCAGCGCGTCGAAAATGGAACGTTCCCGCCGCGTGTTCGCGGTCGAGGCTTGCCTCGTCGCGCTAGAGCGCAACTACTCAAGCGAAGGGTTGGCTGTGTTAATGTGCACGAACGTTTACACCGACAAGGACGTGTGACTAGTCCATCGTGTACGTCTTGCGGTGGTTGCGAGACACTTCAGCACCTGATATTGGAATGTCCCGCTTTCAGTGCGCAACGCAAATCGCTAGTGAGGGACTACCATCTCCTTGGTCTGCGGTGTACGACTCTAGAGGAATGTTTATACCCCCGTGGTTGTGCGTCTCGACGTGGTCAAGCTCATCGTGCTCTCCTTACTTTTCTAGAAGCAACGAACTTAGGGGCACGTTTCTAACCCAGCAACTATTTCTTTTATTTTAGATTCTTTAGTAGCTTGACCTGCAGGGACGGGCCCTACTGTATGTTGTACTTTATTCTTTGAGATTTATCATCTCGCTCTTTCTTTCCCCTTAACCTCCCCTCCTTCCTATTTTTCCTTTCTCTCGTCCTTTCCGAAGAGTAGGCAGGTGTTGTGCCCCTTCTGGTGGTAGTTGCCAGCCTTGCTCCTCGCTTTTGTCTTTCCTGTGTTTATGTTTTCAAATCAAATAAAATAAATAATCCCCCGACCACGACAAATTTTGCTTCAACTGCGAACGTTCATTTCTGAGAAACCCCTATGAGAGAGAGAGAGAGAGAAAGGAGGAAGGAAGGCAGAGAGTCCGGTGGATGAAAATTTCTCTCTGATTATTGTTCTTCTTCTTATTCATTGCGTCAGCTGCGTAGAAAAAAAAAAGCTGTTGCTTCGTAGTCAATTAAAAGAGTGGTAGCGCATCCTATTACAAGCAATGACGCAAATAATACACAAAGGGAAGTTTATTGGACATCTCAACTGTGCTCAAGTACTCAAGCACACAGGTACTACATTACATGAATAACATAGGATACAGAGAATACACAATACGGGGAAGCTTACAAAGACATATTTGGAAAATATAAATTTTATACAATGACTAGGATGGGGTAACAGAGTAATAGAACACATAAAACTTCGTGTTCGGAATTAATACGGAACAATTGGATAGTGTAGAGTGCCTTTTTGGACATAAAAGAATCTAGTGTGCCACCGCCTGAGGAATTCTTCCTCACCACCCTCTTCCAATACCTCAATGAGATATTTCCACACTAGTTGTCTTATTTTTTGCAGTGCCGGATAGGCAGCCTTGACAGATTGTCGACGCACTTCCGCCAGGCTTCTCCTTTTCCAAATAACAAACATGGTGCAAAAGTAAACTAAGTGCTCAAAGGTACTCATTCGTTTCACCCTTTCTAGGTTATGAATGTGGAACGTCCTCTTAACTAATTTCCATATTATTTTTGCCGGTGGGCATTCGAATAGAGCGTGCTGTGCTGTTTCATCAAATTTGCAATTGGGGCAGCGCTTATTCGGGACAATGCCCATCTTGTGAAGGCGGTCCCTTGTTGGAAGCACTTTCCATCGGCGTTTCCAGTCAAAGTCCTGTACTTCCTTGGGAAGAGGATATTGTGTCCAGTGCTTCCAGTGTTTCCGACTAGTCTTCAACTTTTCTTCAATGCTAAGTTGTTTAGTCGTTATCTCCTCAATAATACTAGATACTGAGGATTCAGTGACCTGTGCGTCTGGACACTCAGCGAGAATCATTTTTAGGGTCAAAGCTGCCTTACGGTAAAAACATGCCGGTTTTTCAGAGAGCGGGCCTGTACTGTGTTTTCCTGTTAGGAACTCATAATATGTACTTGACATATATGTCAAGAGACAACTTCCTACATAGTCTGGAAGTTTAGAGAGTGATATCACTGTTTTTAACGCCAAAAATTTTCCTGAATTGGTAATGTGAGGTAGACTTAGACCTCCAGCTTTTGATGGTAACTGGAGGAGGTGCCTCTTTATCGGTGGTGGTGCGTTCCCCCAAAGGAAGGAGTTTATTAGCTTATTTAGCTGAGCTGCGACCTTGTTGGGCAAGATTCCAACTCTAGAAGCATAATGTGCATATGCGCAAACTTTTGTTTTAACTGCTAGAGCCTTAGATCGTAGAGACATCTCAGTGTATTGAAGCAATTCTATAGCTGTGCTTGCTTTCTGAATAGCTAATTGCCATGTGGGATATGCCACACCATCACCATTAAAGAAAACACCTAGTATTTTAACAGTTTGCACAATTGTAATGGCACCTAGGGCTTGTGAGGGAAACGGACCAAAAAGTAAACATTTACTTTTCTGTTCGTTTATAAGCGCTCCTGATAGTGCTGCATATTCCTCAAAGATTCTTCTGAAGTAGTAAAGGCTGCTTTCGTCACGAAGGAATAGCGATATATCATCTGCATATGCAGACACTCGTGCTTCTTCCTGGCCTGTCATAGGAAAACCTCTTATTTGTTTGCTAGCTATTATTTTCCTTATTAGTGGTTCCAATGAAATGATAAAAAGAACCGGTCCAATGGGCAACCCTGACGGACCCCTTTATAGATGTTGAAGTTCGGCGTGATGCTTCCGTTGACGATTATGTCACTTGATAGATTAGTATAAAGAAGCTGAATGGAACGAATGAAGTCTGGTGGCAATTTCAGTAGTTCAAGGATTTGAAAGAGGTACCTGTGTTGAACTCTGTCAAATGCTTTTTCTTGGTCTAATGAAATGAACGCTCCGCCGATGCGTTTGAGCTGAGCATATTCAAAGACATCTCTGATTAGCGTGAGATTGGCAAAAATGGAACGTCCAGGGACAGCACAGGCTTGGCAGGGGGAGATTATGATCGGTAAAACTGGGCTCAGTCTAGAGTGAACAATGGTTGCTACCAGCTTATAATCTGTATTCAACAGGGTTATTGGACGCCACGATTTTGGACTACTCGGAGGAGATCCCTCCTTTAGAATGAGAGCGATTCGGCCTCTCCCGAACGACGCAGGTTTCATTCCTTCTTCGAATAACATTTTGATCATCAAGAATAAGGATTCGCCAATTGTGTCAAAAAGTGTGGAGTAGAACTTAGTGGTCAAACGGTCGCAGCCAGGGGCAGTTGTTTGACTCATTTCTTTTAAACAGTGCTTAACCTCATCAATAGTGACGCCTCCATGCAAATCAGAGAGTGACTCAACGTCTGGTTCTGGTAGGTCGTTACATAAATCTATTACTCTCTGTGTCCAGTCATCAGAATCATCCGGATCATCTGCCTCAAATTGCCTCTTGAAGTGATTGTAAATCACTGACGCAATTTCTCCTGGGTCAGATGTGGTGCTTCCGTTTGCTAGTTCGATTTCGGATATTCTCATTCTTCCATTTCCGACACATGTAGGGTGATTAACGATCGTGTCTTGCAATTGGTGGTCTCTTGTTTTCCTGCTTGTTTTTTCCTGCACCAGTCTGTTGTACTTAAATTGCAACATTTCCAAGTATTCATTTGTGCAGGCAGTCAATGAGTCTGCCCATCGGATTATTTGAATTCTACGGAGTAACTCATTAAGTTTTGCAGAAATCCTCCGGTGTCTTGCCTTTCCTTCTTCCTGTAGAATTTGCTTCCATGTGGCCTTCAAGGCATCTCAGCTGGCTGGAGTCATCTCGGAAATGCCTTCTACAGTACGTGAAAGGGCGTTCCGTATGTTCTGGATACTTTCTTCATCCTGTAGAAGCGCATTGTCCAGCCTCCAACTTTGATCTATATGAATTCGGCCTGGATGTCCATGCATCGAGATCACTACCGGGCAATGATCCGATCTACCCTTTAGGAGGTCGGGCAGAGGTACAACCTCGCATGACAGTAGCGAGGATAAGAATAAATCAGGAAGGTAGACTCTGTCAATTCTACTTGCTGTTCGTGGTCCTATTCGAGTCGGTCCAAAGAGGTCTTTGTGGAGGAAGACCCATGCATCAGATAGAAGGAGGTGCTTTAATACTTTCTCAAGTTCTCTCGCATAATAAGTGGAGCAGCCCTGACCAGGACCCCTCACATCTCTGTTCGAGTCAATAACGCAGTTGAAGTCTCCTAAAATAACATGGGGAATAGGCTCAAGTAGACAAGGGTGCAGGTCTTTGTAGAAATTATTAGTGTTTGAACGAGTTACGGGTGCATAAATGTTCACGAAGCGAGTTTTTCTACCGTCAATATAGAGGTCTATCATGAGCGTACGACCGCTGGCACCAAATACGCAGTGAGCTTTTTCCCTAAACCTTCCTGATACAAAGATTGTCCCCACACCACAAGCTCTTGAATGAGTTAACGAAAAGAAGGCAGTAACGTTAAAATCTTGCTGAAAATTAGTAACCTCCAAAGGAGTTCTGAAATTGGTTTCCTGAATGAACAGGACGTCCAAGCCGAGGTGTCTCGCGAAACTGAGAATCAATTCCTGCTTTTTTTTCTCCCTAAAGCCTCTTACATTAAAAGTTGCAAATTTTAAGATACTCATTTAAGCGTCATGGTGAGGGGTGGGGAGGTACACATTAGTGTGTACACTTGGAGTTAGGGAGACTACTCCTGCATGTCGCCATCACTAGATGATGACGGTTCAGTAGGTATCGGAGAATGCTTCCGTGGTTTCTTTGAATTTTTGCGACCAGTCACGTCGCTGTCAGTGCCGGTTTCTGGTTTTGAGTGTCGGGGCTGGCTGTCATCTCGTTCTCTCTGTGAGGTGCAATCCCTTTCCAAGCTTTGTTTTCTCTCTCGTGCCCTCCTATTTGATCTCGATCGGCGCCTGTCTTTAGTTTTCTTGGGGTGATCATCAGAAGGCCCTTCTAAGTCTGGGTTTCCACGTGGTTTCAGATAAGTTGGAGATATACTTGTTGGTTCGAAACCTTGCAAGGGCTTATCTCCTAGCTCTTTGAGGGTGGAGGGACCTTGCGTGGACTTGTCACCAGCGTCTGTGGGGGTGGAGAGTAGGCTGCAAGCACTTCCAGGTTGCTGCCCTCCACTTGCTGAAGAATTCAATTCTGCATCAGTCTCAGATGGTGGGATGCTGTCTTCAGCTTGTTCTGCTTGGAGGAGATGCTCAGGTGGTGATAGAGATGAAGACGAGGCTTCACCTTTCAAGTCGGTATCAATTTACGAGGACTTTGTGAGCTCAGACTCCACTGTGGTTGTATCTGTGCTCTTCACCTCTGTTGTAGGTCGGGACTTTGCACTGCATCCTTCATTTTCTGTAGTGTCGCCACTGCTTCCAGATGGCGATGTAAGTGGGCACGGTTTTGTCACGTTTGGCTTCAGAACTTGATAGTTAGGTTTTGGAGGCTCAAGTTTCTGCAAGGCCTTTGCTCGAGTGTTCTCAGAACTTGAGGCAGGTGGGTTAGTAGATGGGGGCCCACGGGCTGCCGCAAGGTACGACTTTTTTCGGAAGCATTCTTTCGTGCCATGATGACCACCACACCGCTTGCACTCTTCAATACATCCATCAGTGTCGTGACCAAAGACACCACACCTCTTGCAGTAGGGAGATGTGCAGGCCGTGGCCATATGTCCATCGTCACCACACCTGGCGCAGACCCTTCGCATGCCCCGGTACTCCATCATTACGCGATGACCATGGATGGACATAAAGTTAGGCACAGGCCTGCTCATCTCTATTCGTACTACTCTTACACCACTCAGTTTGTTTTGTCTGTTTAAGACATTTGCGTATGATACGCCTTTGACCTTGCCATATGGCTGTAAAGCTGATAGTAATACATCATCAGGTATATACAAGGGTAGCCTGTAGACGTTAACATAGGTAGTGGGGGGGCCCACTGCCTCTACTGAGATTTTGACATGCCTAACACGGAAGCCTTCAGCTACCATTAGTTTGGTGGCTTGTTCTGCGTTACGGGTGCACACTAAAAACTTAGAGCCACCCATGTGCTGGAGACCCAGAACGCTGTCCGCACCTGATGTTAGCTCAACAGCATCAATTAGGTCATCTATGGACACATCAATGTCTGGTACGGAGAACAAAAAGCAATGTTCCCTTTGAGGGATCCCACGTCGGATGTCCATTTCTGAAGTCATTCTGGAGTCGCCAGATGGGGCGCTTCCAAGGCTTGGTTGACTGGATACGTGCAGCAGGCACCTGGCTCTGCTACACCCTAGTTGGGCCAGGAATCACCAGGGACTGCTGGCTCCACGGCTGACTTGAAGGGTCTCAGGGAGTGCAGGCTGGCAGTGAGAACCCTGGCGGAACCAGGATCATCAGCTGCTCACTGGGGGCACCAGGGATGCCCCACAGCACTCCAAGAGAAGACGCTCTAGGCGGAAGGAGCCACGCCAGCAGCTCAAGGGACCATCCAGATGGGCGGAGCCCAGGGGAGGTGTTGCAGGGGTCCTCGCCAGCAACCCGGCAAGGCCCGCAAGGAGGCCGATTCCGAGGGCAGTGCAGCAGAGGTCCGCGCTCAGGCCCGGCAAGACCCGCCAGGTGGGCCGGTCCCAGAGGCAGTGCAGAAGACCCCTACCAGCAGGCCAACAGGGGCCTCCCGGTGGGCCGATCCCAGAGGTAGTGCAGTGGGAGTCCAGGCAAGGCCGCGTCCGGGTCCAGGGTCCGAGATGAAACTTGCTGGCTGGAGACTCGTTGACTTGCTTCTACCAAGAACCAAAGGTAGTGAAGGCCGGGCAAGCCAGCTGCATCTTAGCCAAAAGGCCGAGAAGCCTGCTCCTAACAAAGACTGCTCCTAACAAAAGGAAGTACAGGTTTCAAGGCGGTATTTTCAGCGCTACGAGACCTGCACACTACGCGGTGCAGCCACTAAAGCCGCCCTAGTAAACAATGAAACAAATGTTGGTCTAGTTCATTAAAAGCTCCCCAAAACGTAACATTGCAAGGCAAAATGGCACGAATTTTGCCTGGAGGCGCGTACCTTTAAACCTATCACTCTATGGAACGTGACAACACAAACATTTATCTCTTAACAAAGGTACCGCCTCCGTTTAGCCTGCAAATGTTGGACGTGCCGGAACATAGCCTCCTCTATAGGAGGCTATGGCCGAAAGCGTTTTCCCTCGGTTCGCCTTAGAAAAAAGAAAAAAAACTTCGAGTACGCTTAACCTTCGCCTTTAAGAGGGGAACACAACAGCATTATTGGACACTGCTGTCACCGACACCGACACCGTATTTTCTGCGACATGGGGCCCGATCTTAGAAAGGCTCGGTTTTCAGCCTTCCCCTCAATGTTGCCTTTAACCAAAGTACAGCAAAACATCATCAGAATTGGAACGCGATAGCACTCAAAGATCCCTGGCTGCTTATCAGGCTTTTTTCTCGTATATTAAAATTAAAATTACAATCCGACGCTATCACGTCTGTAGGTTGCGGTTAAGTAGTATTTTACGATTTTCCTGACGGATCTTATTTTGAGAAATTCCATTTTTGTTCACTAACGCCTTGCGCCACGCGAAGGGGCCCACCCAGTCGGGGTGGTTCGGGATGATGTGGTTCAGCATGACACAGACGCCAACACCGACGCCGGAATTTCTGCGACACGGGGGCCCGTAACGCTGGCGCGTTAAAACGTGGAATGCCAGTCACCCTCGCCCGATGCGTCCCCTGGCCTGAGAATTGAAGGTAGCAAGTCGAGCTCGACCGGATTATGAGAAAAAAAAATGTAGCAGTTTCATCCGCAAGGCGAAGCATCAATTGCGATAGCAACTTAGTAGAGAGCTATACGAAGTAAGGATGGTAGTTTTATCAGCTGTATAAACTTGGACATGCAGCATCACCAGCAACGCGCAGAACTGTTGTCGACGCCGTCGCTGTTTTGCCTGCGTTCGCACCGAACGCGCGCGGCGTTGGTGACTGTTGCCAGGGCCTCTTGGGCGGCTCGGAGGTTTTGGACGTAGGGAGCCTATTTCGACGAGATCAGAACGGGACAATCGTCGAGCAGCGTCGGAAGTCTTTACCACCTTCTTGTCTCGCAACGTTTTTATATAAATACGCATTTGGCGCCGCAGCTAAACGTCGCCTCCCCTCCTTCCCTCCCGTCCCCCCCTCCCCTCCCCCCCCCCCCCCACGGCTTTTCGCGGCTCTGGCCCTCCAAGGTCGAGCAGCCGAGCAGAGCAGCCTCCCAGCTCTCTCGGGTATGGGGGGGGAGAGAGCAGGGGATGGGCGGGAACGCCGGGTTTGAGGTACATGCCCACACCATGTGGAAAGGATCCGCGAAGGGATGATCACAGTGCGGGCATTCCCCGGAGAAGGCCGGATTGAAATGCTTAACTATCGCCGGGCACAATATTGTGTTGGTGTATAGACGTAAGAGCCAGCGCTCCTCCGTCTTAGTCAGGCCCGGTGCCGGTGGCCGAAATCGGAGCCTATTCGTTTTGTACATATTCGCGATGTCTCGAAGGGAAGTTACCGGATTAGGTTCTGGAACGTCAGGCGATGGAGGACGAGGCGGGTCCCGAGAATTAAGCTCTCGGGCTGAGGCATCCGCAGCTTCGTTACCACCTAGCCCTGCGTGGGCCGGAGTCCAGATGACGACACGTGAATTTGGGTGGTCTAAATATTCACAGCGCTTGAGGACACGAGCGGCGCGAATAGTGATGCGACCTTTAGTAAGATTTTGACACGCACTCCGCGAATCGGTGATGATAATCCGAGATGCGGGGTTCGCAGCAGCGAGTTTTGTGTAGCCGAACCGACATGCCACTCGGTTGTTGAAAGCGAGAATCGCTTTTCTGCGGGCCGCGGGGACACAGTTTTGTTTCAAGAAATCCGCAGATCTGACGCGCTGTGGGTATTTATGTGTGCGAAGATTTCGCCAGCCAGAAAGTCAAAAGGATGCAATACAAACAGGAGACGCGCTGCAGATTTATCTGAAAAACGCGTTCCCCAGCCCCCATGGTGGACCTTGGAACTTCTATTCCTGTAGAAAACGTGCAGAATCACTTAAGAGACGGCGCACATGACCTTGTGGAATACGGTGAGAGACACATGGAGAATTAAGGCGATAAACGCCTTCCTTAAGGTGTACCTTCGCGTGATCTCCCTTTCTATAAGTAAATTGTGGCTATGCGACAGGGATAAGGGCGTCTCAAAGCGCGAGCTTACGTGGAGGAAATTATTCGCCGAAGCGGTTGCCCTTCCATCTGAGCTAATCCCAAGGATAGTAGATTGCAGTGCGAGACTGAATTGATCGATAGCGCGAAGCAAAGGGGCACTCAATATAGCAAATCAGTTCTGCGACATCCCGCAATCGGGAAAAAGGTCCGTAAAAGTGATAAACTGATGAACTGATAAACCCGACTTTAGAAACCTATGCCGGATTCTCACAAAGATAACCAGCCGATTCCCTGTCGAGAAAATTGGGGTAAGCGAAGCTTGTCGTGTGTGTACCTGACCTGCTACTTTCCCGTAGTTACGAGGCGTGCACCACTGTTGTCGGGTTCCTGAAGGGAAAGGCAACGTTATCGCAGGCGTTCCGCTTCGTTTGCCCTAAACTCAGAATCGGCGGCTCTTCGCTGACGTTTGGCCTCAACATCGCTCTCCCGCAACTCGGGGTCCGTGGCTCTTCACTGACGTTTCGCCTGGGCTTCGGAAGCCCTCACGCTAGAATCGGCACGTCGACGACGAGCCATTTCCCGAGCTATTTCGCGGTTCCGTTGCTCAGACAGAGCCTGCTCCTCGGCGGAACGCACCACGACGCCTTCCCATCCGGTCGCCAAGACTTATCTGAGGCGAGGGAAGGCCGCCGAAGCGCGCGCCAACCCTTCCCTTTTCCTCCCGCGACATACCAAACGACCCTGATTGGTGGCTGACATCACGTGATCCGGCTCCGGCTCGCTTTCCCCGCATCTGCTCTACTCTGGGAGCGGGGGTTTAGCGTGACACCACCAGCTCCGACTTTTGAGAGCAAGTTTTTCAATAAATTTTCGGAGTTGTAGCATAATTAGGCCGGGCTCGGGAATCGAAACTTCCGAATGTAGTACTTATTTGTGCGCGCAATTTTTAAAGACGATAGTCTTTCTTGGCGAACTTAAACGCTGAAAATTTGGTCTGTCTGTCACCCCATTCAGCGACCCGGCCAAAGTTAGACCACTTGCTTACCGCCCACACTACTTAAACTGGTACGGCTGTTCATACTTGTGAACGTTATCGATCACAAAGTAAATATTACGCATATCTGAGGCGCAACATCACTAGTTAAGTATTAGGAGGTGTGTTCCTTTAATAGAAAATACATAGATACGTAACTCTAAAGACCCTAGTTTCTTAAGCTGCGCGGAAAATGCCATGCTGTGCGCGCCGACGAACGACGTTCCCCGACTGCGCGCCGACGAGCGCCCTCTGCCATGGAGGAAGGAAACCCTCTGCACAAGCTCATGTTTCCCGATGTATTGCCAGATGGCGTCCATGTCTCACGCAGTGCCTCCTCAATTTTATCAATGCCAGCCAGATGCGGCCGATTCAACATAAAAGAAGCGCTGTCTGAGGCAGGGCAAAACATGAATGGCCGCTTGATGAAATAATGCGGTACAATAAAATCTGTTCAAACAAACCTTCATGCCAGGAGGGAAATGGTACGAGAACAGCATCACGGGTGGCCGCGGATCAGACCAGCACTCATGTAGTACGGCCGGCAGAAGACTATCGTCTTTCGACGACATTTGCAGCGAAGCACGCAGATACGCGGCAAATTTTTACCTCAGCTCCCTTTTCTAAAACTTTTCAGGTTGTGTACTCAGTAAACCAGGTGTGTGGATTGCTTAAGCGCACTACTGCCATTAACTTCTTTGGAGAAAATTGTTTGATGTCGTTGAGGAAACTGCCAAAGCCCTGTAGACTAATGCACGGGATTGGTGCAGCCGTGATAGATGTGGTTTGAATGTCACATTATTCGCCAATCCAATAAAAAAAGACAAATTCTGCGAAGAATTTAGCTCACTTTCACCTTGTGCTATCGTGCTATCGCAGCCTCATGGGCGGTCCCATCTGCGATTGCGAGGGGGGAGGGGCAGTGTGGTGGGACGAGGAGAGGGTTACGCTCGTCCGCAGCGTCAGCTGTTGAGGTCAGTTCGCGGTACCAGCGTGTGTGACGGGGATCACTGCTCCTGTAAGGGACGATGGCGAACGGCTACGAGTTGGGCTCGATGTGACGCTCGCTTGGGTTTGTCGTCGCTGACACTGATGGCACGATTTTCCCGCGACGAGGGGCCGCTCTTATCGTTGGTGGAAAGGAAATGTCAAAAGAAAAGCTAAAAGGAAAGAAAAGGGAATGTCAAAAGAAAAGTGTAGTGCCGCGCAAGACGGGCGTGCGGCGATGATGGCTACGATATGGCGCCAGAGTAGCGCGCGTCGTCTGTATGGAAACAAAGCGCGCCACTCTCAGCGTTCTCTTCCTAATATAAACCATGCAGCTCTAATAACAATACAAAATATGGACACGCGAAATGAAAACAGGTAGAGAGCTTCGCTCAAATTTCCTAATAGGGAGCATAGTAATTGTAGCTAATAAATAATAAAAGTGCAAACAGTATTGGTGCTGAAACCAGAAAGTAATGTAATTTTAATGGCGCGGCTCTTTCACTGCGGTGCAGTGGCGACTGTGTGATGTCATTACGGGTCCTACATGGCGTGGTAAAGCTTTTCAATGTGCCCGAATCGGCAGCGCACTCCCGTATGTCGCGCTTGCTCACGCCAGCGTTTTGACAGTGTTTGTCTGCGGTCATCGAGTGTGATCTGTTATGTTTGCTTGCGCGCGCTGACACAAGGCTTGTTAATTCAGTTTGTAAGCGAATGTGTCCAAGTTTATGCAGCCGGTAAACATACTATCGTTACTCCGTATAACTCTACTAATTTGCTATCGCAATTGATGCTTCGCCTTTCGGGCGAAACTGCGACTCTTTTGCGTGCCGCCCCGTTGCGCGCTATTTCAATATGGTTCTCATGTCGTTAACACATTGCAATGTGATGAACGTGATTTAAATAATGAATGCGGAGCCGCAATGAGGTACGACGCAATGCTAACGCATTTCTCTCGCATCTGCCGCTAAATCGGCCAAACGCATGGCTCGTCTTTCGCGCCTGAGTGGGCGTTGAAGGGCTCTATCACATGATGCGATTTTCATCGCAGTGTAGGTGAGACTTCGCTTGCATGGGATGAAAACCCACGTCGTAGGCGTCGACGCCCCCCCCCCCCTTCTCTCTCTCCCTTGCCCCATTGCCGCTGCGACCAACCAGTTGGTCGCACCGATCGCAGCAATTGCTGTATTTTTGGACGCCAACACTAAAAAATTAGGGGAAGAAAAGTAAAGGACGGATGCACCGAAAGTGCGCTGAGAGCTAATTCGCGGATTGCTTTTGGTTATGGCGGTCGTTGGGAACAGTCGTATGTAGTTCAGAAAATCCAAGTAACTGCAACTGATCGAGTGGAGCCGCGGATTGCGCAAGCATTACTTACCATCACCACCAACACAGCGAACAAGGCGGATATAAACTCGTTGGTCAGATTCGACTCTGTGATGTCTGTGTGTTTGTGCACACACTACGTTGCTAGTCAAGCGAAGTTTCTTTTTCACATTGGCTTCGGGTGCTGATAATACGTACTTCTGGGTGGCTTTTGTTAATTTACAGGTACTGCGAGTTGTAAATACTACGAGGTGCGTCCCTCACGTGACGACGTGGTCTTCAGATGCCGTCCCAGTTTTCTGGTTTGTTGCGCACAAGCTAGTCGAGATACACGAAAGTGCCACAGTTGTAGCGCGGTGTGCTTTAATTGACAGAGCCATTTAAAGAATATGCAACTGCGGTCAAATTCGATGTCGAGGGTATGTGACATGACAGCATACACACTAAACATTTTCACACCCTTAAGGGTGTTAAAATGGGTGTTTTCCGCATTTACACCCCCGTGCACACCCTTTTAGCACCCATTTTGTTAAAAACACCCTATCATATGGGTGTATACGGCACATAAGGTGTGAAGTTGCTCAAAGAAGGGTGTTAAATCGACGTCTGAAGGGTGTTGAACACAAGGATGCATGCCTAAATCTGGCCATAAGAACGCGCATACGTCCGCGCAATGAGCCATGTGTCTATGTATGTCATTTTTTTCTAAGATACTGATGTTACTGGCATGACGGGCACTCCAAAACGTATTACCTTGAAAAGTAGACACATTCACTTGCAATTTCATGAAATATCATTAGATTTAGTTCTCACTGTGATACTACAGTGCAATTAGACACTTTTAATACAAACTGCAGTAATTGAATGAAAAAGCGCAAGCAACTCGCAAAATTTCGCAGGAATTTAGTAGTGCCCTTAACAGCCCAACAAAACGTTGCGAACCCCGGTGAGATGTCTTTTTAAGCGATTCAAGGTAGTAATTAGACACGCAGGCATAAAAATTAGGCTAATTCACTTGTCAACCAACCAAGTCAGACAATCCTGCTTACGTAATTGAAGCCCATCATCGATATAGTTCATAAATGGTTCTTTGAATGCCAAGAACTGATGCCGCTAATTGCTTCAGTGTAATAAATTCCGGACTATGGAAATATGTAAAACCGAAACATGTACTGCGGAAGAGCACAACTGTCACTCCTTTGGTAGACGCCACGAGTGATGTGAATGCTTGCGCCTCACACGCGGCACGACCAATAATGTAGCGCTCTTATCGAGCCACGATCTCTCTGAAACTTTATGCTGTGACCTGGCATGGTCTCCTCGATCGGACGCAGCTGGTATTTTGATCGTACCTGTAGACGCGCGCTGATCGGCTCACTCACGGTCAAGATTTCTGCGATGCACTCACAGTCTTGCAGCCCGGACATCGTAAAAAAGAAAGAAAAAAAAACGTAACGCTCGACACGAAACGTATTCGCCACTCCCAGCTCACCGGTACTGCTAGAGACCACAAAAAAGTGGCAGCAAGCACGCGGCCACGCCAACAAGCAAAGCTGTGAGAAAGGGGCAACGGCAGATAATTTTTACAGTTCATTTACGGCTGCGCCCTCCCGACTGAAAAGCGACCGAAACTGACGCTACGACGCTTTACCGTTGCCTAGACAACCCGGCGCGCGGCAGGGTGGGAAGGCGGAAGCTGCTACGTCACCTCATTGACTCTTGCTTCAAAAGATGCGTTGTCTCTTTTTTGTCTGTGTCCGCGTCTCGCGCTCTGGGAAATAATTTTAAACGTGTGATTGGTTTTATGTGCGGTCTAATCAGAGACGTGGTCCGTGCGTTGTGTATTAATCGTGCCCCACCTCAACTCAAAGCCTTGGCACGCGCTGGAAGATGGATCCACGGAAGCAGATACGAGCAGTTGCAACGTGCCCGGTGTCGGCGGTCGGTATACTACTGTTTCAGGCAAGTGTCCGTTCATTTGGTGTTTCTTTATTTGATTACGTGTTATTGTTGGCTGTAGAAGTATCTCATTGTGATCCGATAGCATATTTCACTATTGTAAGCGCAAAAGCAGTTGCACGTAGTACTACGGCAAGATGGCTACCTCGATTGCCCCCTTGTGACTAGCAAGATGGCTACCTCAATTGCCCCCGTGTGGCCATGTCGGGCGTGGTGCGCCTGCATAATCGCCGCTTTGTTTCTGAGCGCTTGATCTATCGGAAATGTGGTGTTCTTGCGAGTTCAGCGCGGCTTATAACATGGTCGTTCGTTTTGTGTCGAGTAGAAAAAGAAGTGCCGACTGGCTTCGCCTTTCGAAAGTACCAGCGCAATATTGGCTCTCCCTGGCGCGCCCGCGTACTGCTGCTGCTGCTGCTTGCCGGACGCCTTCTTCAGCGTGTTTTGGGCTATCTTTCTCTCTCCGTTTGTGTGTGTGTGTGGTGTGTGTGTTCGCGCGCGCGTACCTGTTTTGTAAGCGCTTTACGTGTGCGTTCGTGCGTCCGTGCGTTTTTTCTGAGCGCTGTGTACGTGCGTTCGTGCATGTTTTTGAGTGTTTTGTATGTGTGCGTGCGCGCGCGCGCATCCTTGTATGCGCGTCTCTATGTGCTTGCGCGTGCGTGCGTTCGTGGGTTTTTTGTGAGCGCTTTGTATGTGCGCGCGTGCCTGTTGTGTGAGTGCTTTGCATGTGTGCGTGCGCGCGCGCGCGTTGCTGCTTCGCGAGCGTTTTGCTTGTGCGCGCGTGCTTGTATGTGGGTCTATGTGCTTGCGCGTGCGTGCGTTCGTGCGTGTTTTGTGAGTACTTAGCGTGTGTGGGTGCGCGCGCGCGTACGTGTTTTGTGAGCGCTTTGCGAGTGCGCGTGCTTGTATGTGGGTCTCTATGTGTTTGCGCGTGCGTTCGTGCGTGCGTGTTTTGTGAGTGCTATGTATGTGCGTGCGCGCGCGAGCGTACGTGTTTTGTGAGTTTTCTGCGGGGGCGCGCGTGCCTGTGTGTGTGTGTGTGTGTGTGTGTGTTGAATAAAGTCGGTAGTTTTACACGCATTAAACCTCTTCAAAATTGGTGCAGCGGCTGTCCCCGCCCTGAAAACCGAGTTTGGTGTCGAGCCACTCTGGAATATATGGAGGCGCCGGAGGACCAGTGGAAGGTGTAAGTTTCCTCCCTTTTCCCCCCTCTACCCTGATGAATCCACTTCCTTGATTGTTATTGTGAAATAAACGTTTCATCAACAGCATAAATACATGAGTCAGAAATCCGGAAAGTGTGTTTCACAATTACACTAATTTCGATCGTGAAACGTGTACCTTGGTTTAGCCCACATTTCCTTGAAGTAGGCAACTGCTTACGAGGCGGCGGCGGGCGAAATGCTGCCGCCCTTTTCGCCTACATGTTTTGCCTACAAATGCAAAAACGCCCGTGTCTCGTGCATTGGGGGCACGTTGAAAAACCTCTAGGGGTCAGGATCAATCCAGTCACCCGCTATCCCGTGCCCCTTAATCAAATTGTCGTTTTGACACGTAACACTCCCGAATTCAAGGAGACAACTGCTTAAATTGTGAATAGCTGGTTATTTGCGATATTCCGCATATAGCAATTGGTTTAAGCAGCTTTTACTGAAGATATGAAGTGCTAAGATTTAGGTCTCTCTGGGGTGGTTCTCATGCCCTTCGAAAATTGTCCTCTATAGCCCGATTATAATTCGTAAAAATGGAATTTATAAGGCATGCCCTCGGACTCGAGAATGTGCTTGAGGTGTAGGTTTAATTGAGAAGGTTGCAGTGAGTCCAATAAATTTTTTAATGCTTTCTCAGTAGGAGTGTCAAAGTGTAAAAAAAAAGCGTATGTGTGTGTGTGTGTAAATTGTTGAAAGCGAGTCATATGGTGCAGGTGTGCGTGTGTGTGTGTAAGACTTCGCTCCTCGAAAGGGCAGGACTTGTGTAAAGTGACTTGTTGAACAACTTTGCAAATGTGGTGAACATGGTTTAAATAATGGATTTGAGACCTGCAAGGAGTTGCGACATTGTAACGCATTCCTCTTGCATTTACCACGGATTTGCCACTGAATTGTACAACTCTCTGGTGCTGTTTGGCCAGAAAAGGCAAGGAAACAATAATGAATCAAATTTGCTTCATTCACACTATTTATAGCCAAATTAGTAGCCCAAGTCACTAGTGTGATCGAGTATATATTTGCAATGTGGCACTAAGATTACTCATTACATTCAACTTAGACGCTTTCATAGCTGGTAATAAACTTAGTGAGCACTAAAAAAATATTAAACAATAGAAATACTGCTGGCACAGCACTGGCAACAGTGTATGAGCAGGCAAACGTATATGTTTGTGGAAATTTTAATGCAATGAACTTTCACTACAACATCTGTGGTAGGAGGCTTTTTTTTCTCAGTAAGCTGTACCGAGTCCATACTTTCATTTTTCTCTTGCCAACCAAAATCGCCTTTATTGCCAGTGATCTTGTCTCTAGTTCTGGTAGCATTTTTTATGTGGAACTAAAAATGTCATTTCTTGCAGGTCATCCAGATGACAGCCTCACAATTCGCAGCCTTTGTGCTCTCCATCAGAAAACCATCAGGGGCAAGCCACTTATGTTTGCCTTCAGACAAGACAACATTGTAAGTAGATATAGGCGTGTAGTCGAATATTCTGAAACAAGTTTCCATTTAATATTGTGAGGCTCCTTTGATAGCCTTAGGTTCATATTTTGTGCAGTTGTGTGTATGCAGTTTTTAGATATTGCCGATGGCACAGTGCACATTGCAGATATGACTATGAAGTATATACTTGCAATTTCATCATTGCCTTTCATTATGTCTTTCTTTTGTGCAAGGATATTCAGAGATTGGGGCATTTCAGCATCATATTCTGTATTGTGCATTCAGTGCTCATTTCAAGTTACCCTCCTCCTACCAATTTATTTGCGGGAAAAGAGTATTTGTTTAACCTCTGCAATGCGATACTTATTTGCTCATTGCGTCAAACTCCTCTACCTTTAATTATCACATAATTATCACAACCTCAAAATTTCGGCTGTTATTCTTTTGAAAACAGTATCAAAATCAAAATGTGCTAGATTGCTATCAAGACTGCAAGGGAATTGATGAAATTGCAAGAAACCGTGGCTTCTTATGGTAGTTGAAAACCTCTTTTCAGCAAACCATGTGCCTATTTTGTTTACTGAACTGCTCATGAAATTCGCAAGCATGTTTGATTTAACACAGTCGTTACAGGAGAAGACAAAAAAAAAAGATTAACAGGAGCACTTTTCATGAGGATGCAATGCTTTTGGATATTCTCCAGGTGGCAAAATGTACATTTAGGAGAGAGAGTGACCTGGAATCGGAGAGGGTGGGGCAGGGAGCCAATTTGCAGCCATTGTGACTCATGCATGTAGTGGCAACACAGGATGAGAAATAGTTGTGGCACTGCGGTCTAGTAAATAGGTCAGCACTTACATAAACTCCCCCACAGTGAGGGGGAAACGTAGGATATGTTGTCCAATAAAGATGGTGCTTTTAGGAGACAGCAGGAAATTTTAGGCTCTAGTTGAGCAGCTACAATATGAAGGACCACGTAAATTGTAGGAAGCCAACATAAACTGAGTAGAAGGACGTACGTCACTGTTCAGAGCACGAAGTAGAAATTCGGAGCATCAGGAAGGATTGTAAGTATAAATAAGAGAATAGTACTTGTCAGCGTATTGCCTAGCTAACAAGGGCAAAAAATAGTTGGCAGGACGTTCTATATTTTCCAGGGAAATGTGCTGAAACACTGATTCTTACTTGGTCAGTAAATAAATATACAATAAATAAATAACTATGTATACAGAAAAGGCCTTATAGACTACAGTGGAGAGTTGGACATTGTTGAGCTAGATGCAAGTACTGCTTTGCTACTGTAATGCAGGGCAGGTGAGAATGCAGTTGGGCGTTTCGTCATTTTCGTCTGTTGTGCACTCTCTCTGTACAATAGTGCTCTTCGTCTCGGAGTGTATAAATGTTGCATTCAAAACAATTCTCATGCCTTGAGCACAGCAGTCTTATTGTGTCTTCTCCCATGAAGTCTTCTGCTGCAGTGCTTCTGAAGTGTAATGCACAACTACATTGAAGATTTTATATTGTGAGTTTTATATTGCGGTCACATCCATGCTCCTGGAGAAATGGCCATTGCTGAGAGATGTCGTTGGTAGAGTCTACATTTTATGCTCTTATTTTCCATAGTGAAAAGGCTACTGTATATTCATTTTTGCTTCTATGCCATTTTGTATTTACAATGACTTAGTGATCGCGGTTTGTAAATTTGAAAACTGGAACTTTTGCCCAATTGAGCTGTGCCTTGTGTTCGGTCACAATAATTAGGGGTGTTGTTTTCAGAAGCTTGTTGCCTTATCAAATTCCCCGCAGTGTATAGGATCGTAATGAAATGTAGAGTCAACTCTCATGATTCTGTTATTTTGCTAATGCAGGAAGCATGATTCCAGCACAGCCATCTCCTGCACTTATGGTCAAGATGCTCAGACAATGGAGTCCCTGTTCCTTGTGGTTAACCGTGAACAGTATTCTCGCTTTTATGAAAGCTAAAGGTGATTTCCTGCATAAATTAGGATTTTGCAGCTCAAATGTATACACTTTATTCTAGTTTGAAGTAACTAATATATGCTGTTTAATACTTTTATACTGTTTGATACAATCATTTCTTGTTGGAAAATATTAAGCATGATGTTTAACATTTATTTATGCATTACTGGCCGATGCATGATGGCCTGTGTTAAAAATTTTGAACTCACATTTGAAGCTTCATTCAGTAAACAGAGTATGGCTGATTTAATAAACATTATTTGCTCATTTATGTACAAGCCCTAATCTTCCATTATCGCACCAAGCACAAATAATTTAGAAATCGGCAATGTATCATCCGCATGTGGCCAGTAGAGTACCTTTATGAACAGTGGTTTGTTTTTATAAGGCCGCCATTGATACGGCACTTCGCACCTACAGTAATAAATCTGGCATATTTAGGCTGTCTTGCAGTAGAAAAAAATATTTTCAAGAAACATATTTTATAACAGACCATGCATTGCCTTCGCATTACAAAATTTAAGGAAACCAGAATTGTAATCGGAAAATCTGCTACACAGCATTTTTAGCTCAGAGAAATCTATTTACATTTGAAAAAAAATGATTTAGGTGTCAAAAAAATTTTGTTGCTCAAGGAATCTTGTTGAGGAGCGAAAATTCATCTTGATGCTCCTGGATCAAACCTTATTTAAAGCAAGTTCATGTGTGAAACATACGGTGTTTCAGTATATCAAAAATGTGCGCCAGTCATGCTTTATATCGACTTTCCAAATCAGCTTTTCACAATGATTTTCCATGACATTGGTGTACAAAATAACAGGGTGTGTTTCTTGTGTGCGTGCTCTACTTCCCTAATTGACCTTTGCAATATATATATTTTTTTCAAGGCCACCAAAACTAGAATTTTTGTACCTGAAGTTTAATATTGAAAATTTATTCCTTTAAGTGGCACCAAACAGGCTGTTTTAGGGTTACCATATACAGGTTGTTTCAGTTAACTTAAGCTAAACATTATATAAATGCAAATGCTACGTAGCTGGACAGAACCAAGGTAATGTTTGCCGTCGCTTGGAGATACTCAGACTATTTTTTGTACTCGGCTTATTCGATATTTAGACCTAATTATTTATTCAACTTCTCAATTATAATTAGATGAAAAGTGTCAATGAGTAAATTGTAGAGCAACATGAGAAACTCCCAATACTGTTGCTCAATACGTGCAACACAAATGGTTTTTCCGAGCGTGAAAGAAGCCCGTGAATATACGCAAAATTTTCGTCCGGCTGGCCGCTCGAGGCACTTTATGTGTACTCGCGGGCATCTTTCACGCTCGGAAAAACACTTTTCTGTTGCACGTATTGAGCAACAGAAAGCTGTATCGGGAGTTTCTCATGTTGCTCTATACAATCTTCTAATTGACACTTGTCATCTAATTATAATAGTTGAGAAGTTGAATAAATAATTAAGTCTAATTAGGTGGAGTACAAAATATAGTCTGAGTATCCCCAAGCGACGGCAAACAATATTACTTTAGTTCTGTCCACCTACGGAGCATTTGCATATTTTTAAAGTTTGTCCCAAGTTAACTGAAACACCCTGTATATAGGACAGATTTGATCAGTTATATTTTTAAAAAACATTTTTGTAGGAAATGTAAATTTTCATGTACTTACAAATGTATTTGGTGATTGCACATTTTAGGTTATGTATGTATTATGTAGTTATGTATTCTAGCATCGAATAAATATATTTACTTTCCTTGAAAATGAAGTATCATATATGTCTTGCTGGTTCGTATTACATTTTATATGGATATGTAAAGCGTAATAACCATTGATGTGAATATACACGCTCAGAAGTTATAGTTTGCTACGTTGCATTTGTGCAGTGAAGACAGGTTTGGCCCTGAATTACTAATATTTGTTGTCATCCACACGTATAAATGTTGTGTACGCCTATCGAAACTTCAAGCTTGGCTATCGGACGCCGTTCTTGGTAGCTGAACTTGAACCTTCTGGCACACACGAGTTATGCCTGGATCGCTCTATATAGTCATAATTCAAGGTATGTACAGCTGAGCCTGCCTTCCCTATACTGTAGAAATAAAGGGTGTACACCCTTTCAACACCTATGAAAATGGGTGTTAATGAGGACGAACACCCTAACACCCTTCATAATTTTTGCTGGACACCCTTCCTCTAGGGTGCTATATTAGCACCCCAACTGTAGGGTGTAGGAAACAGCACCCTTAGGGTGTCCGTCTGGCGACAAACTGATTTACACCCTTAAGGGTGTTAAAATGTT
The DNA here is from genome assembly GCF_013339745.2 of Dermacentor silvarum. NCBI lineage: Eukaryota > Metazoa > Arthropoda > Arachnida > Ixodida > Ixodidae > Dermacentor > Dermacentor silvarum. The sequence goes on along the minus strand of NC_051162.1, from coordinate 162,650,734 downwards.
TAGTGTGTAGTATCCGATGTTTCAACATAGTGCTCGGCGCCCAATACGAGAGGCCATTTAGTTGCAGCCTGCTCTTGTAGGTTTTCACGCGTATTCTTTCCGGTGAATTAAGCGTCTCATTTCAAGCTTTTGTTACGTCCGCTGCGAGACACGACTGCTTATCAAGCTCGCAAAGCGAACGTGAAAATTGTATATCGTAATTAAATTTCTACAGTAGCATATCTAACGCTTTTACTAGAAATAAGCAGCATCATCAATTTGTTTTCGAATCATTAATGCACGATATGCATCATTTAAACAGTTTTGTCTCTTTATACTGATGTATCATTTTTTCATGCATGGAAACCAATAAATGTTCAATATGTTGCTCAATTTGTATCCTTACTGTACTTCTATTAACCCTCACCTGATAATGTAATTTATTGCGCTCACTTAAGTGCATTAAATTCGTTCGTTTATGCTTGTGGCAGCTTATCACAGTATTCTAAGAAACTACTGCACAGTAAACAACCCTGCTTTTACTTGCTTCTCTCTATCTATCACCTGTAGAACACATAAAACAATGTGAAAAGCAGGCAAACATCTTGTTTTTGAAACAGTAGATAACAGGTTAAGCAAAAGCAAATCAAGATCGTGCCGTTAAGACTGCCAGTTACATGCCTACCTGTGAATGATATCCTTTCAAGGTCGGAGAATTCTGACATGTGCACAGTTAATCAATTGTGCAGAGGTATCACGAGGCATAAGCCATGCCCAACAAGCGAGAAGCAATGTTGCTCATGAGTTTGCAATTAGATGTAGTACTGCATGAACTCATATACCACCATCTTGTCATTACTGCCGCTGTGCGTAATGTATCATGCAACTTAGAAGATATACAAAGGCAACATGACATTTGTGTATCTGAATCATTCTGTTTATTGTGAGATGCAGCTGCTTACTGATTTATGCCATTGTGTGATTTCACAGCACGTGTGTGCAGACTCCCCAGAATACTACTCAGCCGGGCTTGCTCGGACTCATTTTCACCAAAATTCTAATCAGCCAGGCTCACACTAACCCAGCCTCACAGGTCGGTCCATGTCTTAGTGAGCTGAGTGACTCTTGAGTGAGTTCCCCGGCCTATGTATACATTACATGACATTAAACTTGTGACCTAAAGAAAACATTGGATAGGAGGCCAAGTTGTATTGGATGATTATAATGACAATTAAACACATTGGAGTAAGTTTTGTACAACTTAATTGACCATTGCAGGAAAGCTTCGCGTCATGTCGGTTCAAAGTGCATTGGATTCGCATCATATTTTTCTCGACACTGCGGGCTATCTTGGCCATTACTGGCTATTATAGGGTGGCCACACCTCGTACATTTTAACACAATGTTGAATGACTGTGGTGCAACATAGGGAAAAAAATGCTCACATCACTGCAAGTACAATAATCAGGACATGACACAAACAAATGCGCGTATTAAGATACACACGAATGGGTTAAATACATGTGCAAACGGAATCGCACATCGGGCGCGTTGGCAGCCATATTTCGCAAAAAGAAAAGTTACAATAACGTTTCACTAAGTGAACGCGGGTGACGAGCAAGCATATGTATATGGGTGCGATAACGCACATGGAGCTTTCGGCCCTCTGTCCGCCTCAACAGTCCGCAACACAGATCGCTTTCCAGATAGGGCTCGCGAGGTCGCGCCACAAGCAGCAGCCGCCCGAGTAAAAGTCACGCCCCCCCCCCCCCCCCCCCCCCTTGTTGGGAAGACGGCGCGCTTCCTCCTCCCCGCTTTCCTCCCTTGCGTGCGCGAGATTAAGCCGCCATCGTCGGCTCACCGTCACACGCTTTCATTCGCACATACAGCATACGGGACCACCACGAGACGAAGCCGCAACGCCCATTCCACGCACAGCACCCGTAGCAACTGCCAGAGGAGGTCACCCCAGCGCGCCTCCGCGTACCCTCCTCCTCCGGGACGCTTCGCGTCTTTTCTCCTTTTCGGCTTCGCTCAACGCCACCTAGACTTGCCTCTAGGTGGCGTCGGTTTGCCAGGCGCTCAGCGTGCTCCTTTGTACTTTCCCCCTTTGTACTTCGCTGTTCACATACCCCTCCACGGCCCTCAGTGCGCCTAGACATCTACACTTGCGTGTAAAAAAAAAGAAAAAAGCACTGGCCGCGACATTGTGTGAGACCACCCAAGGTCATGCCGCTTGCCGGGTCCATGGGCTACAGGAGACACATACGTGACCCTTGCAGTTACCGCGAGGTAGGAGCTCTACGAACGATGGCGCTGTCCACGTTCGGTCACTCAACCATTCTGAACAAAGGAGTTCAGGCTGTGCATTGTATTCGGGCACACTTTTATTGCGTATATCTTATAGCTTATAGTCTCGTAAAAAAATTTCACGACGTTTGTATTCTGAAACTAGCAAAGGGAAAGTTTTATTCCATTGTTGTTCATGCGGAATGCTCATATAAAAACTTTAAGATATTGTCAATGCTTAACACGTTTCCTTAAAAAATATGTAGTGTGTTACTGAAATTCAAGCAGCTTTTTAACAGCAATAAAAGAACTCGGTCTCCCCTATTTTTAGCGTTGGGAGAATGCATGCAATTCAAGCAGGCATAAAGTTTTGCTAAGCAAATACAATCAGATCGGGATACCAGATTAGATTGTGCCTTGAGGCTTTCCTTGCACTTTCTTATTGTCGTCGATTAATGTAGCTGGGAGTGGTTATTAATAGCATGCTCTAACAGTGATGTAATACATTTTAAGTACATGAATATATTAACAGATTGGGATGCTTGCTTTCATTTCCTGTAAAGGAACCATAACATTGACTCCAGTTTCATAGGTTTTTGGTAATCTGGGGTTTTCTGCCCCTCATTAAGATAATGCGCTGACGCAGGTAGAAGCACACGCATGTCAACGATATCGGGTAGTTTCGTACATTACACTTGCCAACACGAATACAAAATTCCAGCGCTCTATTTGGTTATTAAACAAATGTACTCATCACAACGTATTTTATGTTTACCGTGGGGCTATGCCACCGCACTACGTACTGCCGCATTTTGATTTAAACTTCTTGGTAAAGATTCACAATATACTAACGGTGCGAGACACAGGACGAGAAAGTAGACGACGCCTATGTCTGCTAGAATTCTAGGATGCTACGTACACAAGTGACTGCAGCTCATAAAAAGAAAAAAAAAAACGTGCGGTGTCAGTTTTTACGCCTTTTGAAATAATCAGTGGGCTTCTATGCGTTTTCACAGCACACACGCTGCGGTGGACGAACCAGATTGAAGTTTGAAGTTCCCAATAGAAATTATATTCCCCGTTCAGTTATTACGCACATATCACTTGCGGCTTGCTTCAAGGGCAGACGTGAGGCTTCTGGTTGGCGCTTGTTGAAGGGTTTGGTGCAAGATGATGGCTATAGGAGCAGGCACCGCTTATGCGCAATTACGAGCAATATACACACAGTATTTTTTTAGAAGCTGATGCTAGGCACGGGTAGCTCTGGCACGATGCCTTCGCTGCAGCCGAATTCTGAATACTGCATATACGATGAGGCTTGTTACACAGGCTCGTTGATTGGTCATTTTGTATTTGGTTGTAGCGCATACAACTTCACGGACACAGATCTAAGGCACGTGAAACTGCAAATGGCGCTGAAGTACGAGCTGCGTGCAGCTATGAACTTCCGCCCTTCGTCCTCGCACTCAATTTCAGGAACCGCTGTTGCGCACTCCAAAAGAAATTTAAACTCCGAAGCCTTTTTTAAATTTAAATACACGCGTATTTTTTGGTCCTAGTAAAGACCGGTCAGTAATATCATAACGCGCCGTTTTTTTTTTCGTTACATTTGAAAAATAATGCGGTGTATGGCACGACAACCTGGCAGCAAGCAATAATGGGCGTACCACCAGCCGCATTGTTAGAATGTCAGTCGTGTGAAATGGGCCCTCTCAAGATCTCATAGCGACACGCGCGACTGCACCGACTTTTTTTTTCTTTCATTCCAGTCGGCTGCATTTGAAACAGCCTTCATTCTTCAAGCGCCACATGCTGCGCCGTAGATACCAGGACAGCACGGCGACAACGGTGGTGCCGTCGATGGCGGGAATGCGCAACGAGTGTACGTTGTATAACTGATATCGCAATTATTAGTGTGATGTGCCTAGCCTTCACACGCTCCTTGCTTCAGTGAATAGTTCGTTTATATGACGCGCGTACGTAAACAAATACTCATGTGCAGTCTCAGTGGCCCATCAGTCATATTCTGCGGACATGCACGAAACCCCTAGGCCATTAAGTGGGGAGGGGGGCGCACGAGAGGCAGACAAAGCCTAATCATATCTGGAACGGTTGGCCTAGCCACAGGCTTGTTGAGCTCGTGCACGTGATAACGTAAGAGGTGACAATGTGACGGAACCAGGAAGGCAACTCAGAGCAGAAACAGGCGTTTTGTCGAGGAAGCGGTGCGATTGTAGCTGCAGGCCGGTTGAGCCTGGCCGGTGATAGCGTGGCCTAGCTGAGCATCTATTCCAGCGCCACCAGTGTAATTTACCGCACTTCCAACGGGCCCGCGACGCGGCGGAGAGGCTCGGCCTCTCTGTCCCGACGTGGGAGCGGCCCGCTGCGCGCTATCGCGCGCCCTAAAGGACACAAATAAAGTTCTTCATCCATCCATCCAATCAGCAGACCAGTGTCTCCCAGGAATGCAGCAAGCCGTGACGATTGTTTGCTGGCTGTATTGGGCCTTTATGGGAAGACAGTGTTTACAGGCGCTTGTGCAGAACACCTGTCTTCTGTGTGTTCTCAAAACGAGTGCCCCTTTCATCACGGTATTTGGAGCACGATCACAGAGTGTGGTTGACGTCTACTATGTCGTTGCCACACGGCCCGAGTTGAGGATTGCACGCGTTGTTTTATATAACCTTGCTTGCGTACAGGTTGATGCCGTTCTTTGCTTTATGCGGTAGTGAGCAAGCTATTTAGTAACCCATCCTCGTACAGTCGTGGTCCCAAAGGTAAATGTAAGCAATAGCTCTCTCTCCGTGACAACGGGTTCCGGGGAAAAAAAACAAAAAACAGTCATATTGAAAAAGGAACCAAGACAAAGGTTTCACTGATGTTCTACCCAAGGCCCAAGTCTTTAATTTAATCTACAACGCTCTATCCTCTGTCACTGCGCACAATGTTAGAATAAAGCTTTCTCCTAAGTTTACTGGTTCTATTTCTTTCTTTTTATCGTCGGGAGCATTTGCACAAGGCCCTAATGGGGAATGAAGAAAATCAAATAAATGCTAGTAACACTGCGTTTGAAAGTAACTGCAGCAATCTATTTGATTGAACTAGGTTTGTTTAACAGTTTGTACTAGTGACTGTGTGCACTTGTTAAGTTGTATTTCCTGCATTCACCCTGTAACGGCTTACGGCTTACAGTATAAATAAATAAATAAATAAATAAATAAATAAATAAATAAATAAATTAATTAATTAATTGCCCGCCACAATTATACTAGGTTTCTTTTACACAGATAGACGAAAGTGCCACATTCCGGTGTAAGCATAAACTTAGGTACCATGACGCGTCAGCTATTACATATACCAGCCTTCACACATATACCAGCCTTCACACTGCAAACTGATCATTACGTTTTACATGTTACACTCAGAAATAAAATATAAGTTCTATATTGACCATGACGTTATGTAAACAGGATTGTGTGTAGATATAGTTTGGGCGTGCCAGAGCAATTCATATCAGCCAGCCCAGTCTCAGATCTACTTGCAATACATTTTGTGCGCATATTCGGCAAATTCCAGTTTGTTGAAAACTAATTTTGTTTACAGGAGGTTGTGTGCCATTGTCGAAAAAGCAAGAACAATATCAGAAACCAATGACTAGACGTGTCATTTCATCAGGTAGGTTCAGGAAATATAGTACTTTGCGCAATGACGTCATGTGTTTGTTGGCCAACTCGCAACCGCTTGCATGACGCGCATATGTAGGCGCTAAGAAGCGCCTACGACAAGGTCGTATGTGTAATCCAGGTTTATGATGAATATGAAGAAGACAAAACAGATTATTTCCGTTGCCGAAGAGCGAGGCCTTCGTCAATATATATATTTACACAAGTTATGAACATAATTTGCACTGTTGAGGTCACTTCTTCGACTTAGATGGCAGGTGTGAGCTGCTGACACTTTCCCCCAGAGGCCGACACTGTACTGCTTTCGCTGGAAGATTCTTCACTCTGAAAGGAAAGAGAAATATGAGTACACTTACTTATCAAATGTTCACGCACACTATACCCGTTTCGAGCGAATAAGGTCAAAGAATTTGGAAGATATGTAACAGGCATTTTGTTACACTAAGATATAACCGAAAAACGTTCTTTTCTGTGGAACATTTGATGACACCTAAAGCATGTGATGTACTATGACCATTTTTTGTTATTTTGCTTCATATTTGCAGTTAGAAGCCTGCGCTAGGCAACTAAAATCACTCAAGTCAGATATACTGAAATTCTATTTACTATCTGTGTCAGACGTGCACCTACCAAAATCTTACACAGAGAGCTGCGATTCTAATAAATTACCACACCTGCCTTAGCATAGAACTTCTGTTAAATAAGGTATCATTTTTACATTGTTTATCCCCAAAACCACATAGTTCAAGGCGAGCAGTGATCGCGTTTATATAATCACAAGCGCACTGAATGGGACTTTACGACCCATGCGATGGCTACACTTCAAATGCTAAGCCACCAACAAAACGCTGCCCAATGTATGAGTGTACGCCTTCGTTTTTGTCAAGGTTCTTTGGGGAGATAAAAAACTGTACTATACGCTTCACTTAATCTAGAAAGCCGCAAGCAGTCTTATAACTTTTTTCAAGCTATCTATCATCTTGCCTCAAGAGCACAGCCCGCTTAGTGATGAAATTGTCTAGATGAAGCGCCACTGTCCAACCACCAATACATATTGCGCAAAGCCTACGTTTCAATAATTTTCAATTTCGAAGCGCAATAAAAAGTGACTTACCGGATTTTTGCATTCATCAGAATCGGGCACTCATTTGTGGTGCTTGATCAGCAAGGCCTTGCCGACGACACCACTGCCACCGCCATAGCCACCAGCGCCGGAGCCGCCATATCCACCATAGCCACCAGCGCCGTAACCACCGTAGCCACCGTAGCCTCCACCGAGACCTCCGGCTCCGTAGCCACCTCCGTAACCTCCGACGCCACCTCCAAGACCAACGCCTCCAACGGCGGCGCCTCCGCCGACGCCGCCAATTCCGGAGTGGGCTACAACAGCTCCGCCACCGGAAACCTGATTGACGTGGTGCACAGTGCGTACCAGGAACGCCGGTCCGGCCACGGACCTGCTGGCACCCGCCCGGCCACCGCTGAGAAGGACGACGCTGCTTCCCACACCGACGTTGCCGCCGCCGCCTCCTCCAATGCCACCGGCACCCAGGCCTCCGAATCCAACGCCGCCTCCGAGACCTCCACCGTAGCCTCCGCCGTAGCCTCCGCTGTATCCGCCGTAGCCTCCGAGACCTCCACCGTAACCTCCAAGACCGCCTCCACCGACGTATCCTCCACCCACACCACCACCCAGACCACCGCCGCCGCCTCCGATAAATCCGCCAAAGGCGCTGGCAACCAGGGCACTGAGTAGGACGGTGCACACCTGCGACAATATTGACGCACAGACTGTTCATTCTACCAGTCTCTTGCTGTACGGCACACAATGTTAAATATGCTTTGTGGCGCCTCGCGGCTTTCTTTTGTGAGACTCGTTTGCTGCAGTTTATGCTGTCCTGCTTCTTTCTTCGAGTACGCTTGCTAATGTGTGAATGAACTTATTTGTCTCTTTATTTCAGGCGTCTGCTGTGTTAGCTGCATGTTTGAATGTTACTCTTGCTGTAAGCCCCAGAAATAGTAATTTTACAATATGGTGGGTTGCACTGCATCCTAATGGTTTTTTTACTGTTGACTGATGATAACGATGTCAAATAAATAAATGTGAAAATTACACGTAGGAACTTCGGGCTTCATACTCATTCGTATGGAAGGCGAAGAGTTTTATGAAGGTCGTTACTATCGAGAACCACGCTCACTAACTTCTTTTGGAGCCTGTAAATACACAGCAGACTCTAAATCGGTGCACATTTGAGCTGACGATTGCAAACCTGCGACAATTACTCTTCTACACTGGACCACCTTGGGCACTAGTACAAACTAGCGGAGCCCGTATTCCCAAAATTCGCGTGAGCTAGCAATCTAGGCAAGGACAATTTACAGCCAAACCTTTTGATGGAGGCAATAATTAGCGAAAGCGGCCGACCAATCACTAAGCAGTTATGAAGGATTTTTTTTTGTAAATCAGGCCGAGCTTTTCAACGTGGCAAATTAACCTACATTTTCCTTTCGGCAGCCATTGTTGTGCCTGGAATGCAATGAAAGACACCACCGAAGAGCCGCACAACGGTGTATCGGTACCACTGTACGGAACTCCACAGTAGTTTCTCTAATTTTCGTCCAATTTAAGGCACCTCCAACAAGTAAGTTCTGTGAAAGATGAGGTAATCGGTCGCGTCATTCTATAAGAGTAGTAGTTTACAACTTCGCATCTGTACCTTACTCCGCTTGTGACTTCTTTCACTGCGTCTCGGTGTCTACGTTTAGCGTGAAATCTGTGACTTCATGCTCAAACATTTCTCATACTTTAAATTTCACTCTGACTATAAGCTGCTTGTCCCGAACACCGGCGTTGTTACCACGCTTTTGACCCTTGATTTTAACACGTGCACAAAAACAGGCATTCAACAACACAACCAAGCTTTGCCTGGTTCGGTAACTACGCTTTCTTCCTTTGTGTATCACACTGTGCAGATGAAAACCATATTTAGCTATCTCAAGCTAATGATATTAATCAAGTAATGTAATCTGTCAGAACTCTGCACGCGCTGATTGTGGCTGAAAGAGCCTGAATAATAAAGATGTTAAAAGGAATGGTAAAAACTATAGAGCCTTCATATCTACGCTCACGTGACTTTCGCTAAAACCTTCCTTCCCGCAAAAGTCGTTGAAGTTCTCTTAGCGGAAATGCTCCGAAAGAACGACACGGCTTAAGCTGAGCTCATAACGCAAAGAGCAGTTTTGACTTGCACATAAATTCTGTTACACACCAATGCTCTCAATATAATGTTGGAGTACTGCGCACAAGTGTCCGATACGTGATCGCTTATTGATTATAAAAGCATATCGAACAATGACCTTAATTAGAACCAACCTTACCAATTATGCCTTCGTGGCAAATAATAGGCCAAATTGCGGTCCTCGACTCTCAGGGAACACTACTTCCTTGATTCTGTGCTGCCTCGTTTATCAGCAGTTAATCTTGGTGCCGCTACTTATACGAGGTTTGCGAATGTTACCCTCCAGTATTTTTTATAAGTGCTGCAGAAAATTAGAATGGTTCTCGCTGACCGATTTCAATGCTTGAGTCATAGTCAGGAGCTCCAATAGTGTTGTCCCAGTTTCTTTTTTTTTTCTTGGTGACGATATGTCACTCAAGTTTCAATTATTGTTTTCTGCACGGAGGACGGGACGTAATAGTGCACGACCTCGAAAAGCATAAAATGATCATTTGGAAAATTTGGAAAAATGAGCTTTCTTTGGCAGTGATAACCATGCAGTCTGGTTCTGACATACGCAATGAGAATCTGGAGCAATGCTACACTACTCCAATGGCCTGTCATGCCGTGCAAACAGCAAAGCTTTTGCTCTATATGTTAAGCACGTTGCAATACACTGCATGCATTGCACACAATTTGGAGCTATCTCAACGCCGCTCTTTGCAAAGTTAAAATAAGCTATATGCGATTACAAGGATTAACGAATGAACAAGGTGCTTGTGAGCCTACTTGTGCCATTATAGTGCAGGACGTGCACTGATGTATCACTTGTTAGTTTAAGCCATCCTTTGTAAGCATTAACTCAAACTACGGTTAAACAAAATCGTTTGCTTACTTACTGTACTGCGTGCACAATGCACTGACAACCTTTTAGGCGAAGTGATAGCGCGAGCACTTTACAATCTTTGCGTTTCATATAGCAGCAGCACCTACATTTCTGTCATGAACCAAAATATCCTTACGGTTCAATTGCTTGAAGCAGTAATTATCTAGAGACGCACCTCAAACGTTCACGACAATCACCGGCCCTATTCGAAACCCTTAGTGGCGGTAAAGGAAGCTATTGCACTGATCAAATCAAGAAGCTTTCTGAATCGAAGGCGGTGTTCGGGCATTTCGGGCGCGGCACACCAGCAGATACTTACAAGGGCGTTCATAGTGAAGGCTGGTCGATACCTCAGAGCACAAGCAAGCAAGAGGCTTTGGAAGATGTCCGTGTTCTGCGCTCAGGCAGGCGCGTTTTTATACCCAACCGACACGCACCGCCCCACGCTGCCCTTCTCTTTACGTCACAGGGGAAGGGCCTAAGGTGTGCCTCCACTCCGCACAGGTATACACCCTCGCTAGTTGCGCATAGCTTCTGATGACCACCCTTTCCGTTTCGGACACAGGTGGTAGGGCGAGGGAAAGCGTTCCGGCCGTGACAGTCCCGGAGCAACGCTTCCTCAAGGCAGCAGCGCGAGAGCATACGCAAACGGGACGCGACGCACGTAATAATCCTCTCCTGCTCATCTCGATCTAGAATTCGAGTTAGACGACACGCCGAGAGAAGGAAGTGAAACGGAAACGCAGCAGAAAGTAAAGAACAGTAGCGCAACAGTGTTCGGCGGTTTGTTGCCCGCCGCTCTCCGTCGTGGAACGGAAGAGGCGGTCAATTTCTCTTTCCATGCTTCCGCCACGTACGTAACTTCTCAAGAACGCCGCCCACAGCACGTTATTTTTCAGTGCGGTTTGGTCAAATCGCGTTCTGTATTCCTGCTTCGCTTCCCACGTTCCGTGTGCTAACCCTTTGCCTGCCATCTAGCAGCCCCCCCTCCTCCCCCCCCCCCAAAAAAAAGAGCAGTCCTCCCCCACCCCGGGGGTTCTCGTTCTTGGTTATACCGGCGTATCTCGACATCGCCAGCAGCATAAGCAATTGACCCTCTCCCACAGTCAAACAAAGCAGGACGCAGAATATATAACGTGTGTATTACGGGAAAGCCGGAAAGCTTAAGCTGGGTTCTTTTCGTCCGATATCCATTGGTGTGCGTTATACAGAGGCACCCTGTTTGGTTACCGTATTGACGCATGCAATGCGCGTGCTGATTTTCCTTCTGAAAATTTCACAGGGTGCCGTATTTTCACGAGTCGGCCGTATGGCTACAAACTTGTGCGCGAGCGGCACGTACTGAAACACAGCAATTTTATGACAGGTTCAACCAATTTTCAAAGGGTTCAGCCGTGTTCCAACATCTTTGCACATCCATTACGTGCAGTATCGAACACCGCATTTTCGCGGTCAAATCGGGTTTTGTGGGCGACGCACGAAGGCGTGCCGTTACCAGTGCCGGTTGGTTATGTGCAAGTTGGCTAAACGCAGTAAATCGGATCGCCGTAGAATGATGATTAACATTTTTATTTTGCCAACCATAATAGAAAACCCTAACCACACTTTTAATTGCAGCGAGCTCAAGGATGAGCTTTAATAGCCTGAAAGGAAAACATTGCCACTCATCCGACTGTAGGAAGACAACACGAAGAAAACCCATACGGTTGCCTCAAAAAGAATGCTACGCAGTTGAAGGAAAATTCGGCATCCCCGAACCAACGTATTTACCGGGGGCACTGCTCCATCCAAGCTAACCCGGAGGTTAGCAGATCACCAAAGCAAGGCACAATACTGTACAACGCCGAATATTGCAAATCATGTGACCGAATACAAAACGCTGTTGCTTTAAATTGCTTTTTTTTGCGATTGGCCGGTCAACTTCATTAATAATACCATATGCCCAGCTTTATAATTGGCTGGAATGTTTTCTTAAAAACAATTCTGTCATAAAGGGTTTTTGTTAATCCAGGCTAAATTTCGCGGTAGCCCACAATTGGAAGGAATGTTCACGAAAAAGAAAATTGTCATCCCCCCAAGTATAACACGAAACTACAAAGGAAACGACTACAAATTTTTCAAAAAGACCGCTTTGATGGGTTATGCATTTCGTGAATAATGTCCTGAATGTGCCACGCAAAAACATGTAACACTTCTCAATTTTGTTTTTACCTTTGCCGAAGGGAAGTTCGTCTACTTGAAGTTATAGTAACCTCCGATCTTACCTTGATACGTTAGATTTAATTTTCTGGTATACGGGTGTCTTGACTCGTGTAGGCCATGTCATTCATGCGTTCCTTCGTTGAAGAATGGTTTGTTGATGCCTCTTATGTGATTGATAATTGGTACCTGAGCGGCCGCGTGCCTCAGGAAGCTTCAGCCCCAGCTCCAGGAAAACTGCACTTATAGCCAGAGAGTCAATTTGTAGAACGTACTCGTTAAGGCAAGCGATAACACACTGAGGCGCTCTATGATTACCAAAGTTTCGTACATTAGTTTAACGTTGCGTAGAAGCCGCCGGCAAATTTATCGCCAAAATATCCACATCTTATAGTAGAATAATAACACTTGATTTATTTTCGAAGAACTAAGATATATGAGCATATTAATTGTTACACACAAAAAAAAAAGAGCGGGTCTTTCTTGGCTGAGTCCAAACATCTTCTCTCCTCCACTTTTTATGTTATGTTCGAAACCGATGTTTTTTCTTGTTTGTTACTTTCTAATCGCAATACGGCGATTTTTTCTACTTGAATGAAATAAGTCCTGGGAATGCTTATTCCTGCACAATACAAAGGTTCTGAATAGAGCGATGGGAAAGAAAGAAAGAAAAACAGAAATTTATAAACGATAATGTCATTTAGTTCCTCTTTCTTTTTTTTCAAGGCATCAAATGCAGAAAGAGTAACGATTAAGGTTTACCTATCATGATGAGAACCATTGAGTTAAATTGCGTGAAACTAGCATTGCTGCAAAAAACTTGTGCCACACATTTATTAATCCAGTTTCTGTAATATTTTTGTTCTCGAGAGGTGTGTAGCATCTCTATAGTCCCTCCCTCTCAGCTTCATATCCGCGCACCTTACTTGAGGCAGCACTAAAATTCATCTCCCGTGGAGCATAAAAACAACAATAATACAGACAGGACAATTTTCAAAGTCGTTCACGAAGGCTAAGATTTATATGGCCTAAGTAAGCTTAGGTTCTTTTCGGAGTCATTCAATGAAGGAACGTTTCCAGAGAAATACCTTCCTTTAATCAAACACTGCGCAAAAGCCCACTTCATGCGCCGCGCTGGCTCAATCAGATAAAGCGTTGCTCTGCTGAGCACGAGGTCGCGGGATCGAATCCCGTCCGTGGCGGCCGCATTTTGGGGGAGGCGAAATGCAAAAACGCCCGTGTGCTTGCGTTGTAGTGCACGTTAAAGAACCCCAGGTGGTCAAAATTAATCCGGACCCCTCCACTACGGCGTGCCTCATAACCGGAACTGATTTTGGGACGTAAAACCCCAGAAATATTCCGTGAAGCCTACTTCATTCCTTACAAGAGAAAGCAAAGAGAATGACATAAGAATCACAGAAGACTACATATGTATTGGAGCGTGTAAAATCCCGTTATCTTGCGTTATCTTGCCCATCAACTTGGGCACTTGATCGTCTGAAAAAGCTGTTCGACTTGTTAAAACTATTAGGCGTAACTTAAGGCCTTCTTTACTTCACTTAACTATGAATTTGCTTGGAAGACTCTAAACTATCGTTTTCCAATGGCGTTCTCTCTAACAGCACAGCTTCCACTGATGAAACTCAAGGGCGAGACTTTGCAGACATAAGTCTCAGACAATTCCTTCGATTCACTCGACATGACGTCAGGTGGACATGCTCATGTAGCAGTGCGCAGCCGAAATCATTGTATGACTGGCTCGTGACTGCCATTCAATGCGTCTAGGTTCGCTCAGACATTCGGGGTGGCTTTGACCATGGCTAACGCATGCGTTAAATAGGCAATGTATCGAACGCATAGAGAGATAGAGAGAAAAAAAACATTTATTTAGACCATCGAGATCGTTGATCTTGAGGACGAGTGGGTGGTGTCCTCATTCCAGGACTCCAGTGGCCATGGCTGCTCGACGTACTTGACTTTCACACAAATAGCTCCCAAAAGATAGTGTGTTACAAGCACTCCCCAAAACGTCTTCCCTTTTTGAACGGCAAAAGTACCTATTGCATCATTCGGGGTAGCAAATTGTCGATACTGAAATTTTTAATGCCACTAAGAATTCCTAACAAAAAAAAACGCTTAACCTTGCATTCGGCCGCGCAACGCTTCAAACAGCGAAGCTGGATGATCGTAACCCAGCATTTTCCAGAAGTGCGCGCGAACTTCTTATTACTCATGATGATGATAATTTCTTTTTGCGAATCTCGGACCAACGCCTCCTATATAGACTTTATAGGAGGCGTTGCTCGGACTTACGGCCGTCACTGCGCGTTGCATAGCGCAGCTTGCAACACCGACACCGCGTTTCAGGAGACCCCCTCCCTGAATGCGTCTCTCTCTTGCTCTCATAATGATGATGATGATATCCTCAATACATGGCTCGTACCCACTCCGGCGGATTGGCCATGAATTCGGCACCTGAACTTTTAGATAGCTTCTGAAATTACAGTTACTGTGTAATTTATTAATCAGAACAGACAGATTAATTGTCCTAAACTGCACAATTTATAATAATAATGCCATGCATTAAAACTGAAATATCTCTCAGAGAATTGTAAAAGTACAGATTTAAAATTTTATTCACTAGTTTTGTTGACTGAATAAAACCACAAACGACATCAAATAGGTCCCTGTGGCTAAAGCCAAATACCGAGGCATAGCGCGCAAAACCTCTTCACCTCGCAGAGCACGAGCGTACGAACGCGCCAGCTGTGGACGAAGACGACGACGCTCGAACGCAATCATATGGTTCGCATAAATGCATGTTCTGCAAGCGTGGCTGTATAGCCTTGTGCTGTTATAATGTATGTAAGGTATGAAGTGCCTGCAGCAAAGACTTGTCTTTATGTAGATGTGTGATTGCCTCTCTCTGTGTTTGGTAAATCTGTGAAAAAGCTTCAGTGCTTGGTACTTGCTATGTTGGAAAAAGAATAAAGTAAGTGGCTGTATTAAAAAAAAAAGTATAGCCTAGTGGTTACGACGCTCGCCTTAGGAACGGGGGTACGCCGCTTCGAATCCTGCCACGGCAAGGAAGTTTATTTTCTTACTTGGCAGTTTCTTGCTACGCACCACTAATTACGGCTGGCTTAAATAGCTTCGCTGTTAATATAATATACTGAAATATTTATTCTACATTGTCCCTGCCTTTTCATAAACGGTGCGAACGCGTTATTACAGAAATCGTTATCTCTACTTTTTATTTTTAGTTTGCGGTTCATTTTAGTGTGCCTACAATATTTAAGAAGAGTTTTGAATGCTTCTGAGCTTTGGATGTTTCGGAAAACGTTGACACATTTATCCAGGACACATTTTTGTAAGTAAATGCTAACGTTTTGTCGGTTATATTACCAGCTTTTTTTTACCACGCAGTCATCTTCATTGAAGGCTCTCTTTAAAGACAAACTAAGCCACGCAAGTCATGTTATTTGCCGGGTCCGCGTTCTTTGTGTCGCCTGTAAATAACTAGACCATGCATCTCTTATCAAGAGGCTCTTAGTCAACCATGAAGGACTGTCGCTACAAAAGAGCGAATAAAGGACTAAAAAATACTCTCCTCAATAAGCAGTAGGCGTCCGACCCGTTTAATTTCTATTCTGACAGGCTCACATAACGCTTAATTGGTTTGGCCACTACGCAGCTGACAAATTGATAACCCTCCCTTCACAGACAAGGCTGAATGATCACAGGCCCTAATACAATATGCATGCGGCTCTAATGTTTCAAACGATGCGTATAGACGTGGCGTTTGTCTGCGCAGGGCGAATGTGTGTCACTGATGTGAGCTTATTGCTTATCATTTCCTTGTTGTGATTGCACTGTCAGTTGGTAGAGATAACTTTATCGTCTGCCCAATGGTGCACGGCCTCGCCTCATATTTGTTACTCGATATGAAACTCACGTGGCCGGGGCACAACGAAATAAGTACTTCCGTGAGGACACTGCACGAGAAAATTTGCATCCCATCTACGTGGTCGCTTCGTGGCTGGTGTTCTGCAGCTGAGCTGGAAGTTTCGTGTTCAGTTTCATTTCGGCAGTGCCCACATTCTCATTGCGGCGTGGTCGCAAGCACATCAGCATTTATATAGGCACGCGTTCAGAAACTCCAGGTGGCAAAATTCGAAGCTCTCACAAGCTCGCTTTGCTTCTGGTCTTAAAAATGCATAGAGCAGTCAATCAGCCAATATATCAAACAAGCAAACTTTGTATTCTCCTGAATGAACCAAGAAGTACAAAATAAAGGTGCCAGCTTCCACTTTCATTAATGTGCTTATACTGCAGTCTTCCGATGAGTGTATTTGCGCAACGGCGGAGTGTGTCACCCTGTGATAGACGTGAACGTAAAACTTCAGTGGGTAGAGGGCAAATATAATTACCATTTCGAGGGCATATATTCTTCAAATCCCATCAAAGCTCCTCATTATAAAAAGCCGGCAGTTCACATGGCCTGTGGGAATCGATCTTATGCGGAGCAGTGTGCGGGGAGCCTACCAAGTTAACGAAACGACCATGAGAGCAACTAGACGTAGGCGGCTGTTTCATTATCTACATGAGGCGCATGTCCTATCATTTATGTCCGAACCCATTTCAGTGGTTTTTGAGTGTTATTCTATTTTCTCGCCCAGTCATTGTCATTTATGCTGAGTCATTGTCCTCCTTTGCTAAGTCAATGTCATTATTGAGTCCTTATTTAAAAGGAAAATGAAATATTGTATTCTACAATCTTTATCGTTACTATCATAACCAAAACACAGTGAGAGATGTACCTCATGCCTTGACGCATCAAAACTTCGGCTTTAGGGCCATGAATGACCACCTCTTCTTCAAGTATGTGCATTGTAGACTCCAGGAGAGATCGTGATCGATGACCATGACTAGTAAGCGGTACATGTTACCATAGGAGATGACAAGGCCATTGTTAGACACAGTATACGGCACCACGGGCTTGCGGACAACCGCTGCTGTACTCATTTTTTCGGCATAAACACGCAAGCCTCGTGCACTGAGGTATACATTTGGCCTTGGGCCTCTAGTGTAACTTGTTTTCGAGTGTTTGAGACTTCAACTAGCCGCAATAGAAAATTTAGTTTAACCTCATATAACGATGCGGCAAAGTAAACCAATATATTTGCTCTTTGTCACCTTTCCTTGTTTTAAAACATGTGCTTCCTTAGCGGGCAGGATTGTGTGAGTTAGACGTTACAAGCAGCTGACATCGCCTGAGTTGTGAGGCATCGCATGTAAGCAACCCGTATGTTTGTGACGATTAAGCCTTTAATCAGAAGAGCACCGCTTATATCACGTAAGCTGCCTCACGGACACAGAGTGCGCTCAATGCCTGCTGTGCCGTTGCATGAGCCATATACCTGAGGATATCTCGTGCCGTCTCATTTAATTTCGCTTGCGTACATGTGGATGCCAACTTTGCTATATGCAGCAGTCAAGAAGTTGATTAGTTACCCATCCTAGAAAAGTCGATGAGGTTTCCGATGAGGACTTGTAGGTCAGCCATGTTTAGGTAGGATCCATTGTAGAGCAACAGCAGTACAAGAACACAAGAATCAGCAATAGACACACAGCGCTATGTTTCTTTTGATCATTCTTGTGTACTTGTCCTGTTGTTCCTCTACATTTTACTCCCTTTCAAATAGTGAGTCCTAAAGAGGGCTCCAGTGCTCAATCTTATCAAGTTGTGTTCAGAAAAAAAGAAGTAAAGGAAAAACGCCTATATGGAAAAGTGATTAAAACAGGTTTGTCTGACGTTCTCTCCAAACCGCGTATTTATTTACAATTCAACACCTTTTCTTTCTGTCTTGGTCCACAAAGTTAGTGAAAAATTTATTCCTCAGTTTACTGGTGCTGTCTATACACACTGTAACAATGTCTTTTCCTGTAAAAATCGACGAAAGAGCCCCATACAGGCTTTTGCAGACATCTATGTACCCTGACGTGACAGCTATCCTACGAAACACCCCGCTTCCATGTTTGGCATGTCGCAGTGTGGGTTAAAATAATATTAAATACTTATAATTGGATCCAACATTGTGTTGGCATAGTTATATGTAGGCGTACTTCACCTGCCTGGGCACTTAGAATCAGCCAGCAAGGCCCAAGCTGTACTCCCAACACTAACTCTGAGCACATTTTCTGTTGAATTGGATGTGTACACATTAGACCGAACTAACTTCGCTACCTGCAGATTGTGCACTATATCGTTTAAAAGAAAAAAAATAAGATAAAACGATGAATATACATCTCATTTCATTCAGCCGAGTCAGGGAACGTGGTATTTTGGGTACTGAAAATATGTTTTCGTTGGGAAACTCGCAACCGTTTTCAGGTGTCTGGCATAATGCCGGAACAACGCCTACAACAAAGTCATGTGTGTCATGCAGGTTTGTGTTGAATATGAATAAGGCGAAACAAATTATTTCCGGCGTCAAGGAAAGACGGCCTCGTCAGCATATATTTACAGAAGTCACGAACATAATTTGCACGGTTGAGGTCATCTCTTCGACGTAGACGGCAGGTGGGAACAGCTACGGCTTTCCTCTAGAGGCCGACGCTGTATGGTTTTCGATGCAAGATTGTTCACTCTGAAAAAGAAGAGAAATATGGGTGCACTTAAGCAACATAAGTTCGTGCAAATTAACTCATGTTGTTCGCGTGCATACGCTGCAGCGATTTCGGAGGTGTTTGACAGGCCTTTAGACTAGGATATAACCGAAAAGCGCACGTTTCTGTGGTGCACTTGATCATACCTGAAAGAAATGGTGTGCTCTGAACAAATTGAGTTTTGTGACTTGGTTTCATATTTGATGCTATAGGCATGCAGCAGGCAGCACAGTGCATATCACTGAGTCAGACATACAGAAAACCTGATCAACATTTTGATCCACACCTGCACCTGTAAAAACCTGCCACAAGAAGCCGTGATTCGGATAAAGTTCAGACACCTGTGGTGAAATACAACATAAAAATGCAGAAACTCTTATACTTATAATGTTTACCACAAAAACGACCTCCTTCGATATGAGCAGTGATCGCTCCTTTACATGCTCGAGCGCCACTAATATGCTTGCACGGCTCAAGCAACTGCTGCACTTAGAGTATTAAACTACCAACAAATAAAAGCTGCCGAATGAGTAATTACCTGCCTTAGTTCTTGTCCAAATAATATGAGTAAATATACAAGTACTACCGATGTATTTAAATCAAAACACCTGCAACAATTAAAAAAATTCATGCGCTAATAGTCCTACCTAAAGAGCACGATGTGCTTATTATGACTGGGGAAGCATCCTAAGATGAAAGACACTCCCTTTACCATAGAACGACCAAGGCATATTGCCCAAAGCATCAATTCTAATAATTTTTAGTTTTCTAGCAAAGTTAGAAGTTTACCAGGATGCTGCAGATATCAGAAGTGGGCGCTCATTTATGGCGCTTGACGAGCACGACCTTGCCGACGACACCACTGCCGCCACCGTAGCCACCAGCGCCATATCCCCCGTAGCTACCATAGCCTCCACCAAGGCCTCCGGCTCCGTAGCCCGAGCCAGCATAGGTGACGCCACCTCCGAAACCTCCGACGCCACCGCCGAGGCCGACACCTCCAACGCCGGCGCCGCCGCCGACACCTCCGATTCCGGAGTGGGCCACGATAGCTCCGCCGCCTGAAACCTGATTGACGTGGTGCACAGTGCGCACCAGGAACGCCGGTCCGGCCACGGACTTGCTGGCGCCCGCCCGGCCACCGTTGAGCAGTACGACGCTGCTTCCTACACCGACGGCACCGCCACCTCCTCCGATGCCTCCGGCACCCAGGCCTCCGAAACCGACGCCGCCTCCAAGACCGCCACCGTAGCCTCCGCCGTAGCCTCCGCCGTAGCCTCCGCCGTAGCCTCCGAGACCACCTCCACCGGCGTATCCACCGCCCAGACCACCACCTAGACCACCGCCGCCGCCTCCGATGAAACCGCCAAAGGAGCTGGCAACCAGGGCACTTAGTAGGACGCTGTACACCTGCGACGATTGCGAGGCACACAACGCTCATTCTCTCATCCTGTCTCTGTAATCCACGTTGTGTTAGGAATCGCTTCGTAGAGAGGGAGGGGAGAGGGAGGAGGGATACTTTTCGGACATTTGTTGCTGTGCTGCATGCTTTTTCGTGGACGCATGCTAATATCGAATAAAATTGTCTTTTTATGTAATGCAACTATTCTCGCGGACAACTTTCTGTAGAAATTAAGGAAACGCTACGAAGCCAAAGCACACAAATGAGAGCGCTTCTGAAAAGAGTCCCGTGTTTTAATCCACGTTAGTTTATGTTGGGGTTAAGAGAAAACATAAACACCTTATGAGAAACAGTTAAATAAGACAGAACACACCACTGAGTGTAAAAGTGTACTTGCGGCTTTTACTTTCCGCGTCTGTGCAAACGCGAAACCGCCTCGCGTAGAAGCTGCGTCGATTCAGCATCTGTTCTGAGCAACCAAAAGCACTGCCAAACGCTGCCGGACTATTTGGCGCGGTAACACATGTGCTGCAGCCACGCGCGCGTAGCTTTCCCTTCATTGCCACAGAAATTTGTCCGTGGGTATATAGTGCATTATCTAGACGTCTCACTGCGATTTTTGCTGTAATGCATAACGCATGAGAAATAGCCCTTGCACCTTCAGGGCATTGCATTAGGTCACCCCAGTTGCAATCACTCTGCCTTCTTTTTGGAGTATCATCTACGTCAACCCTCTTATTGGCGCTCTTACATTGCATTTCTGTGATTCTTATTAAAAAAATAAAATGAATGATTTCATGAAGCAACGTTGGCCAGCAAGCTCGTTCGTGTGGTAGGTAAAACGTTCTGCGATACATTGGGAAACGCAAAGCTAGCTGTGTCAGACGGTGGGCAAACCCGATTGGAACGTACAAAAAACACGTATAGATAAAAAACTATGCAGTTATTGGGATGAGGTATAAAAAACGCGATCTAAATGCGCTCACTAACCGGTTTGTCACTCAATACTTGCTTACGCGGATCATTGCAAACCTGCGATATTTGCTCGTCTGCGCTGAACACCACTGCGCAGTAGCGAGCAGTAAAAAAATGTCACAGTTTCGCCCTAAGGGCGAAGCAATGAATGCGATAGCAACACAGCAATGTTATACGAAGTAAGGTGAGCGGCTTTGGTAGCAACAACACGCAGAACTGTTGTCGATGCCATCGGCGTTTTGCCCGCGTTAGCTCAAAATGCGTGCGGCGTTGGTGACTGTTGCTGGAGCCTCTGATATAAATAGGCACTTGGTGCCGCAGCTAAACGTCGCCTCCCTTCCTTCCCCCTCCCCCACGGCCTCTCACGCGTCTGAAGAAGGCGCGTTTGCTCTACGTATATGGTGATTGTAAAGGAGAAACGAGACGCCTACTTCTGCAGCCCTTAAGCGAGCACGGCGCAGAACGCGCGTTTGTTCTCCGCCGTGCGTTCACTCCCCGTGAAAGACGCGCCCCTCGCGCCCTTCCACTCGCACATACAGCGTTCGGCGCGCGGCGACGATTTCATCTCCAAATGACGTCATACGGAACCTCACGGCGACGGCGACGGCGACGGCAGAAATCTGCTTTTGAGTGTCCATATAATTGCTATCGCAATAAAAAGAGTTCGAACCGTCTTGCTGAAGTAGATAGAAATATTCGCTAGGAAAAAGCGTAGCCAATCACAAAGAGCGCTTACGGACGAGAAGCTTTGCGTTTATCCCCGAGTTCACAACGCGTGGTAGCTTGAAACAACTTCCTTTCGAGGGCCATTGTCGTGCCTAGGTGGAATAAAATACGGATGTCCAGAGGACAGCGCAGGGGTGTATATAGGCCGCTGTACACAGCTCCAAGTGGTTGCTGTGGTTTTGATCACATTTAAGGTAGATGCGATGTTGCAAGTTTCGTGCCAGTTGAGGTAACCGGTAGCTTCGCGCTGCAAAGAGCAGCAGTTTACAATTTCAAGGACGAGGATTCAAAAAGACAACAAAGCCCAGCCTGCTTCGCGTTCCTACAATTAAGCGTTGGTGTTCTTTTCTATGTTTCACAGCGCGTTTGCAAGGCATAATTACTTATCGCATACATATCACTACGGGTTCGTCGTCGAACCCCACTGGAGGATTCCGCACGCGTGTGTTCTTTATCGAAGGGACTGAGTATTAAAGATGCTAAAGGAAACACGAAAAAACTCGGATGCTCAAGTTTCATTTTCGTTAAAATCTGTCTCCCCGCAAAATTTGGTGGAGGAATGGGAACGATAAAGCAGACCTCAGAATGTAATCACCAGTGCAGGACTGCACAGAATCTTGTATTACGCCATGACTATCCACGAAAGGTTGAATTATTCAGAAATTATGATTGATTTCTGATTACTTGCTGAATATTAAGAGTATGTGAAGCGATGACGTTGGTTGGAAGGGCACGGTTCAATAACGCCTGTGAGATGTTATTAGGTCATATTGAGTCCATGAACCCTGAGGGAAACATATTTCCTAGATTTTGTGCTTCCACATTGATAAGTGGCGCAAATTGCTCTTGCGGCTGCTTTTGCTAAAGGAGTGTTACCAAAGTCCTTATTCAGGATTCATGTTAATTGTACCAGATTATCAGCGTCGTTCGCGTTTGTAAAATCCATCGATATTCCCACTGAGCCTTTCTTTCGCGTGGGACTCGAATTATTTGGCCCTTTCCCTTTGTCAACTAAGGGCAACAAATGGGTTGCGGTTGCAACCGATTACGCCACGTGCTTCGCCATTACGGGAGCTCTGCCTACAAGTTGTGCCACTGACGTCGCGGATTTCATCCTACGCCATGGTGCCCCACGTCAGCTGCTCACAAATTGCGGACGTTACTTCTTTTCTAATGTCGTTGATAATATCCTCCGCCTATGCTCTACCGAGAATCGCGTAGCTACAGCTTACCATCCACAGGCTAATGGTCTCACAGAGCGACTGAACAGAGCGTTTACCGACATGCTAGCTATGTGCGTTTCTCCAGCCCATCAGGACTGGGGCGTCACTCTGCCATATATCACCATCGCGTACAATTCTTCCCGCCATTACACTGCTGGTTACTCAACCGTTTCATGCACTATTTATCCGTGATGCCGTTTTACCCCTGCACATTGTACTTCCACAACACACAGTCGCACACTGTATGTGCCCGCGTTGCAATTTTTATGGCACCATAGGCCCTTACGTCATATTGACCACGCTCGCCTCACTGATTCCCAGGCTTCCCAGAAGTCCCGTTACGATACGTACCATAGGGACGTGTAGTGTTTACCTGGCTGCCTCGTGCTCCTGTGGTCACCATCTCGTCGGTTGGGCCTATCGAAACATTTTCTGTCATGATATTCAGGTCCCTATCGAATCCTGTGACAGCTTTCGGATGTGACATATGAGATGGCTCCCGAGGAGCCAGGTCCGTCGTCTGTACAGCCAAGAGTCGATGTTGGTCATGTCTACCCTTTAAAGGCGTGCGTGCCTTTTCCAGGCCATAATCGCTTGCGCCGGGTCGGCGCTCCAACCCCAGCGGCGAAGTGCAGCGGTGCAGAAGAACAGGGCAAGCAGACAATGGACAATGACGAAGAAGTGTTGTTGCTGCGGTCACTTCCACCGCCATGTTCTAGTGTCAGCTGGTGCCTTCAGCATTCGCCTTTCATAAAGGACATTTGTGCTTGTTTCCGCCTCGCAACAATGGTTTTCAATCCTACATTTGAAATGAGAACCTGCACAAAACATATCACTGGAGGTTCCGCGTCCTTTTTTTGTTTTTTTATGGCTGATATTTCAACGATTGCTTTCGGCAAGAGGAAGGAAGGTACCGTCACGTGGCGTCGAGTCCACAAACTAGATTTACAACCGCAGTGGCTACCATGCCACCCGGGGACTACAAACTCCATCAGACGATAGAGCTGTGCGACAATGTTCCCATGGCATGCCATACCATGCAAACAAGCAAGGTTTCACTCTTATGTTAACTACGTTGCAATACAGCGAGCACTTTTTTGCGCATGATGGAGCAATCACAACGCGGCTGTAATTGAAGTTCAAATTTGCTATAAGCGGTTACAATTATTATTAAATGAAGAAGCCGTTTGTGATCCCACTTGTGTCATTGCACTGTAGGACGGGTGATGCTGGGTGATTTCGTGTTTCAGCATTCCCGCGTAAGGATTAGCTGGGAATACGGTTCCAGAAGCTAGGTTGCTTACTTTCTGTACTGCATAAGCAACAACGGGCGACAACGTTTTAGGTCGAACTGAGAACGTCAACGGATGCCTGCAGCGGCAGTATTTCTGCCATGCTGCACAATCGTACTACGTTCTATCCATTTTCGAACTTACAGAAGTTCCTCGAAAGTGCATGACACCCACCGGGCCAACTAGCAACGCCTAGTTTTACTAAAAGAAGCCACCGCAACCAATGAAGTCGTGAAGCTTTCGGAACCGAACGCTGCGTTCGGGCATTCCGGTTGCTGTGCAATGGCAGATCCTTACCAGAGTGTTCATGGTGACTGGCCGATAGCTCAGAGCACAAGTGATGAAGGGATTTTTCAAGATGTGTGTCTTCTGCAGGCAGGCAGGCGGGCTTTTATACCCAACCGACACGCACGCCCCAGAGGTGCCCTTCCCTCTACGTCACAGTGGGAAAGCCTAAGGTGTGCCGCCATTGCGCACAGGTACACCCTCGCTCGAAGCACATAGCTTCCAATGCCCTCCCTTTCCGTTTCGGACAGAGATGGCCAGGAGAGAAGAAACATCCCTGCTGCGACTTTTGCAGACCAACGCTTCCTCAATGCAAAGGCGCGAAAGCATAAGCAAACAGAATGCGACGCGCGCACAATCCCTCCCGCTTATCTCGATCTAGAATTCGAGTTAGACGGCGCGCCGCGGAAAAAAAAAAGTGTAGCGGTAACAACGCCGAAAACCAAGAGCTGCTGCGCAACAGTGTTCGGCGGCGAGCTGCCTACCGCTCTCCGTCATGAATCGGAAGAGTCAGCGGGCAATTTCTCTTTCCGTGCTTCCGCCGCCTTCGTAACTACTGTCGAACAGCGCTTTTATGTTTATTCTGCTTCCTCGAATTCCGTTCTGCATTCTCGCTTCGCCCCCACGTATCGTGTGTTAACTCTTCCCTCGCCATTGCTGCCTTCCGCCCCCCCCCCCTCCACCTTTTTGACAAAAACAAACAAACAAAACAAAAACCAAAGCCCCTTTCTTAAAGACGGTGATTGAACGCGAAGCTTTCGCCCATGCAAACTCAGAGTCCAAAGCCAACAACCCTGCAACGAACCCACCAAATGCTGAGCGACCGATGCGATACAAATGTGATTTTATTGCTGGCTTATGATTGTATTTTTGAACGTTGCAGTAGAATGGCGACACATTTCGTCAAGTCGCATAGCCTTTATTTTAGATCATGTAGCCGTTTATGACCCGCACACACTCACACTTTGACGGAATGCATGCTGTTGCCGATACACGGGATCGGCCTTACGGGCACGATCGCGCTCGCGCTTACGTTCACGTGCGGCAGCCTCTTCTGCCGTGCGCTGCACCCACGACCTACCCATGGCGACGGCCGGGAATGCATTGCGTGACGCGCGTAGTGCAATGCAAATATATTCCGTTCCTCTGGGTCGCGTGGCGTTGCAGTTGCCATTGTTGTTATCGGTACAACTACGAATGTAAACTGTAGCGTTCTATACAATTGTGTGCGCAGATGCGCAGATTCTTGTATTGTGAGCGCAGATACGCAGGTAGTTCCATTGTGTAAGTTGGCGTTCCTGCAGTGCGTTTTCGGCGCTCACAGACGAATCAGTGAGACATAGAAAGCTTCGCCTTAAAAATTATCCACCACTGCGCCACCACCCTGCGGATACTAGTTTTTCTTATGCAGCACGCCTCTTCATCGTGAGCACCATAAGAAATTTACTGTATTCCTTGGTGAAGCAAAATATGAAGCAGTATATACCACGTGTGCATGGGACACGGGGAAGCCGGAACCTCAGCTTAGTTTCTTACCACTGATACCGCGTGGTCTGCTTTATGCAGACGCACCCTGTTTGGTTACCGTATTTGCTCGTGTAATGTGCTTTTTTTTTTCTTTTTCAAATTTTTACGGGTCGTGCCTTGCACGAGTCAGCCGTAAGGTTACGCACTTATGGGACATGCACAAACTGAAACCTAGTTTCCCGTTATCTTTTTTTTTTTTACAGTATGAACATGTTTCCAACGGATTCAATCATGTTCCTACATTTTTCAGACCAATCACATTCCGTATTGGATGCAGCACTCTTGCATTCCAGTCAATTTTTGCGGTTCTTACACGAATGCGTGCTTTAACTAGTAATGTTGATTATGAGCAAGTTTACTAAACGCAGTGCAGTGAGATGAATCGCTTGTGAATGTAGCCAACTGTAAAGGAAAAGCGTAAGTGCACTTTTTATTTTAAGAAGCTCGGGGATGAGCTTTATTAAGATGAAAGCAAAATATTGGTATTCATCTGACTGTAGCCCGAATCTACAAAGGAAACGCATACAGATGTCTCCGAAGGAACAGTACGCAATTGAATACGTCGTCCTTTTCAGCCAACGCATTTCATGGGGGGTCATTGTTCCATCCGAGCTAATCAGGATGGATGCTGGCGGATCGCAAATGCAGGCCGCATGAGTCGGCAACGCGAAGCACAGGGACACAGAATATCACAAATCAGGGGCCGAATCCCAAAATCTGTTTCATTGTAAGTGATGTTTTATATTGGTTGACCACAGTCCCTATAGTAATATTGTATTACCAGCTTCGGGATTGGCTGGATTTTTTTTTTTGTTGTTATGAATTATATCGTAAAACATTTTTTTTTCTAATTCAGGTCCAGTTCACCAGAATCCCGCAAGGTTGAGAAAAATTAATAAAATAAATATTGTCACCCATCTAACTGCAGCTCTGAGTTACGAAGAAAACGCATAAGAAATTCTCAAAATTATTGGATCTATGTTTCACGAATGTTTCCAGGAAGGTGAGAACTCCGGAGTCCAGTCCTCTGAACACCATCTTGCGAACATTACTTATGTCGTGAAAAAGGATTCCATCTTTTGCGGAACAAAACACGACAGAAATTACAGTCGCGGCAAGTTTCTCATTCATCGAGATTCAGCCATATCTGATTTCCAAAGCCGAGTCACATGGCCTACCTCATAACTTCATGCATAATTTCGTCGGCGTGCATGACACAATCATACTTTTTCTTTAGAGTGAAAGGCCTCCTGTACTGAAGGACTGGCGAGTCCACCTAGTACTGCTTGTCGCTAGTACCTAGTTCGATGTTTATTAAAATGCTCTACTTATATATGATTTTCTAGCTTTCACAGGTTCAGCAAAAATGTCGGTCCACGCGAATTGGAAAAGATCGCTCTTCATTATGTATATCGTGTATTGACGAAGGCCTACCGTTTTTGAGATGACCACAGTAAGCTTGGCTTGGTTTCACTCTTATAGGCGAAGCTTAAGCATCCTCCAATTTTGTTTTAATGTTTATTTGCGGAGCTCTCACAAGCCCATGTGTTGCTTCCGTATTTAAATGTACATAGAACAGTTAATCATCCAGTAAATCAACCAAGCAAAATTTGCATTCACCTGAATGCTCCATGAATTACACAGGTGCCAGATTGCAATTTCACGTGCATGTACAAATTAAGAATGGATATAGTGCGAGATTGTGGAAAAAAATTACATGCGAAACTCCATCAAATAGAGGGCAAACAACATGGTCGTTCCCCGGACAGATATTCTGGAAGACGCATCAAAGTTCTCGGCAACATCATAACTTGACCATGAGTGAGATATTGCGCCCTCTCATCCTAAGCAGTGGAGAACAGGTCGATTTAAGCCTGTTTCTAGGCATAAGTGAAATAGCATCTGGCGTGGCATACTGTCCAGTTACACAGCGTTGCTTTGTAATACACTGTGGAATACAGTATATGTCCAAGAAAGGCCCTCCTTAAAAGCACACAAGAGGTGGATAAAGACATGTAGTGGTAAGTTACGCTTATTGCTGCAATAGAGAAATAGCGGCCGTTCGAGGTACAGGGTGTTCATTAAGCCAGGAAAAAAATAAAAAGGATAAGGAAAGGATAGACAGATGGCAAAGCGACGATTTAGTGTCCTGTATAAGGGCGCCATGACTTCAAGGAATTTAACGATATCTCCTCGCATGTTATCTAACTGTAAAGCACAACAGAGGATTGTAAGAGAACAAAACACTAAACCTGCGAACTTTCTCAAAATTTTTGGCCCCCGAACTATCTAAATGCAAAGAAGAAACAAAAAAACGAAGAAAAAAAAAACATTAAAATTTGAGACGCAACATTAACGTATCGGCGCTCAAGGTTCTTGGGGTAAATTCAACCAAGAGAAGTTTGCGACAATTTCTGCAGTAATATTTGCCTATTTCCTAGCGAAATGAATGCAAATTTTTGTTTCACCTTTCATGTAATCGGTTAAAAGAATATGTTACCAGTGGAGACTCATTTACCGCTGGCATTTAGTACGTCTTTCCAACTGTCCCTGCTGGGTTGCAAAGCCTACGCTATAACACAGCACCTGGTAATTCCCAGGCCCTCCTGGCTACCCGCCAATTTGTTTACCCTCAACTTACCCCTGGGAGACTACACTGGCAAGCTCAGGTCCGCAGGAACAGCGATGGCGGATTCAGCAGGCACGCGGAGGGGTTTGCGCCATTTGGGACATGAGTTAGGAGCTCCACCTTACGGAGAATACATCCCATCATCATCATCATCATCATCATCAGCTTATTTTTATGATGATGATGATGATGATGACAGGACATTCTTTGCAGGGTCCAGCTCCCAGTTCATGGCCCCAGTGGCACAGGCCACTCCGCGTGCCTGCTGACTATGTCCCAACCTATTACAAATAAAAGTTTATCTCTCGGTCTCTGTAATAAATATTGTGAATATGTAATTCGCGGCTAGCCTGCGTTTGTGATTCGTAAAGGTGATTAGGCGTGAAATTGCAAAGACAACGTCGATTTCAAAGCGTACAAGGACAAGCGTCCCCGAAGATTGTATCAACATGTGGTGAGGACTACTACTCTTCCGCATACATGTTCAATTGCTTTTACAACGCGCACGCTAGGGAAACGCTGCTCTGGAGGGCAAGATGCGTAAAACATGGTCACAAAATGTGTGGAGATGAAGCAGATAAGGTAGTCATGTAATGAGAGTGTGTAAATAAAAGGTATGAAACATAACCGCGCAATGCTGTGAACGGAGTTGATATTCTGTGCTCACATAAAAAAAAAAAGCTTGAATTGTGAAACAACCAAACGAATAAACAGACAATGAATCCAGAGAAAGCTAAGGGGATAATATTTCTTTTGTTTATTAGAAATGTACATATCACGAGGTAAAAGGAAAAATGAATGTGGCGGCAAAGATAACTTGTGACAGGTGGGAGCCTAATCCACATTTTCCGCATTACACGTTCGGCGCTCTACCACCTGTTAATGATATGGTATTATTAACGCGACAGCGTTAAGGGCCCCGTGTCGTAGGAAATCCGGGGTCGGCGTCGGCGGCGTTGTCCGGCCAAGAAAATCCTCCCGAACCACGCCGAACACGCAGGCCCTCCGCGGGGCGCAGAGGCGCTGGTGAACTAATTGAATTAGGGAGCCTACATTCAAGCGCTGTTTAAGACGGCGTGGCGTTGCAAGTAGGCTCCCTAAATCGAATTCTCTCAAAGTAAAATGCGTCAGCAAAAGCGTAAAGTACGACTCAACCACAACCTAATGGCATCATAGCGTCGGGTTCTAATTTGCATATACGAGAAAACTTAATTCTGTTGCGGTGGAAACTCGAACCCAAACCGCTTTCCCAGCATTTCTACCATTCATACAGCGGCGCGCCTAAGTCGGTTGTCCTTGCAAAACGCCACCCAGATGGCGATCGCCTCCTCGACAGCGGCGCTGCCGGAAGAAGGTGCAGAGAGAAGAAAGCTGCAGTTCCCGGGAAGCCTGACAAACAGTCGGGGATCTTTGAATGCTCTCGTATTCCACTCTTATAGGCGAAGCTTAAGCGCTCTCCAAATTTTGTGCCTGCTTCAGCTGTTTTGAGCTTGCCTATCTATCTATCTATCTATCTATCTATCTATCTATCTATCTATCTATCTATCTATCTATCTATATATCTATCTATCTATCTATCTATCTATCTATCTATCTATCTATCTATCTATCTATCTATCTATCTATCTATCTTGTGGGAACGCTCACGTGAAAAGCGCTGGCTATGGAGGTAGGAATGGCGCGGGTGAATACTTGCACCCGTTGTGCCGACGACCAAATACACCGCCCACCGCCGACTCGTCGCTTCTCGTTTTGTGCCTTGTGGTGTGCTTGCTGTGACGACATGGCGGAGTGAGCGAGTGATTTTGCAACGCGGAGCAGTGGTGTGTGTGTGCGTTCGTTGTTGTGTGTCTTTTGTTGTGTTCGTGGCCATGCTCAGAGAGCGCGTAGCGTCGTCACCCATGGCGACTTCGCATCTCTGGTTGTCCGTGCCGCCGGGTTCGAACGCCGTGTTGCCAGCCAGTGCCGTCAACGCCCTCGCAGAGGGACGGGCAGTGTGGGACCGCTGACGTGAATAGTGGATAGGAGCCAACCGTGGACAAAAAAAGAGGGCGGACGCGCGAGCAGTGGTGCGAAGAACGCGCGAGCTGCGGCTGGGTGCCCTTAGGCGTGGCCGGCCAGGACTGGAGCTGTGGCCGTGCACCGCGGGACCGAGGCGTTTTTCGACAATATATATATATATATATATATATATATATATATATTTTCCCTGCTATCACTACCTGTCCATAGGTAAGCTACTCCCAGCCACGTCTTTTTACCTTGCCATGTATATAAAGAGATATATATAAAGATATATATATATATATATATATATATATATATATATGTTAGGCCGGTCCTCCGGCCGTAACGTCAGTCAGTAAATATGCCATAAACGGTCACCTTTGTTTCTTTTTTGAATATATATATATATATATATATAGGGAGAGAGAGAGAGAGCCTCTTACGCCGATCGAGTGGCCCAAGTTGTCTAAAAGCTTGGGTCAATAAGTATATAGTCGTGCTCGTGTTGTCGTTTGCGCCATTGGCGTCCTTCTCCCCGCATCGTCATCATTGTCAGTCGTTGTCAGGCTGTCCAATTACCATCGTTATCACCACAGTTAGATAATCCCATTGTCGTCATGCCTTCGTCGTCCTACAACCTCCGTCGTTCAATAGACATCACTTCTTCTTAGTAATTCTGCCGTAATTATGCTATCGACATTGTATGATGATTGTGCCAGCGTTATTATTGCATCATCGGCATGACGCCCTGTTTTTCAAGTATGCGCGTTGTGGACTCCAGGAGATATCGTGATCGATGATCGCGACTAGGAAGCGATGGATGTTACAATAGGAG
The DNA here is from genome assembly GCF_013339745.2 of Dermacentor silvarum. Lineage (NCBI taxonomy): Eukaryota > Metazoa > Arthropoda > Arachnida > Ixodida > Ixodidae > Dermacentor > Dermacentor silvarum. The sequence goes on along the minus strand of NC_051162.1, from coordinate 162,618,910 downwards.
ATGACATGGCAGTTACTCGACATAGTACACAGGATCACAAGCTTGCAGATAAGTGCTACTGTGCTTATTTTCCCGTTGAAACACTCATGCTTGGTGCCCTCAGGTAGACGTTTCAGTTTGGGCTCCTGATGTAACTTGGTTTCTAATACGTTGAACTTCAACTACGCGCAACAAAAAAACGTAGTTCGACATCACATGATGATGCGGGCAGGTAAACCAATATATTTGCTCTTTGATTTTCCTGTTTTAAAACCCATGCTTCTATAGAGGACAACATTTTATGAGCGGAAGATTACGAACAATCGACATCTCGTGGTTTGTTTGTGAGGCCTCACATGTTAGCAGCCTGTAGGTGTTTGAAGGTAAAGGCTTCGATCAGAAGAGCCCCACTTAAAACACACACAGAGAGAGAGAGAGAGAAAATGATTTAATGAAAGGCAGGGAGGTTAACCAGTACTGAGCCCGGTTGGCTACCCTACACTGGGGGAAGGAAAAAGGGGAGAGAGAGATTAAGAGAAGAATAGAAAGTCCACTCTTGATATGGCCGACGTAGCAACAGATCTCTGTTCTATCACTGATTATCAATCAGTCCGGGTCATAGACGGTCACTCAGTCCTGTAGTATTCAAAAATCGCAGCAGCGCTTTTGTGGCCTTTTGCAGCTGTGATATTCGAGGCCATGGTCCCAAGATCTTGCTCAAAGTGAACGGTCTTCTATCTAGCCTATTGAGAACGTTGCAGAGGTCATGTCTTTCGTTTTGAAAAGATGGACAGTAGCATAGTAGGTGTTCTATAGTCTCATCGACACCGCAGGCATTACACTCGGCGCTATCAGCCATTCCAATCAAACACGTGTAAGCATTGGTGAATGCAACACCCAAGCGTAAGCGGCACAGCATTGTTTCCTCATTTCGCGGAAATCCAGGCAACAGCCGCAGCTGCACAGATGGGTCGAGAGAATGCAACCAATGCTGGGCGAATTCAGTTGTATGCCACTTCTCCAATGTCATAGTTTGCGCTAGCTTGCTTAGGTGTTGGGCTGCGTCAGTCCTCGATAAAGGTACAGAAACAATATTTGCTCCTTCGTGTGCTTTCCTAGCAGCTTCGTCGGCGATGTCGTTGCCGGTGATACCGCAATGACTCGGCAGCCACTGAAACACGACGTCGTGTCCTTTTGCGATCGTATGGTGGTGCATTTCTCGTATCTCCGAGACGAGTTGTTCGCAGGACCCGCGACGGAGAGCTGACAAAAGACATTGTAGGGCCGCCCTTGAATCACACAATATTACCCACCGATTAGCCGGTTGGTTGTTAATATAATCAATGGCACCTCGGAGGGCAACAAGCTCCGAAGCGGTCGATGATGTCACGTGAGAAGTCTTGTATGTGATGCTCATTGATCGTGATGGTATAACCACTGCGCCGGTGGAACTGGTCTGATTGGAAGAGCCATCCGTATATATGTGGATTCGGTCAGAGTAGAAAGAGTGCAAGCAATCGAGAGCTGCTTGCTTCAAGGCCAAAGTGGGCATGTCCGTCTTTTTTCTTATTCCTGGAACGTAAAGGCGCATTTCAGGTTGTTTTAAACACCACAATGCTGACAGTGAACGTGTCGAGGGTGTGAACCCCGATGGTAGGGAGGCACTATGAATGTTGACCACGTTGGAGAATGACGCCTGTGGTCGTCGTTCTGGCAGGGAGGCAAGAGAGCTTGATTGCATCCGTGAAACGTGGCGAATATGGGCCCTAAGCGTGTCGATGGTCATGTAAGTCGTGATCGGATGGTCTTGAGCCGTGATAACTGTTCCTGCTGTTGAGGCGCTCCGCGGAAAGCCGAGGCAAACACGTAATGCCTGTGCTTGCACGCTCTGAAGGGCTCGAAGATTTGATTTGCATGTTTTAGCAAGCACGGGAGAGCTATAGCGCAGGAAGCCGATAAAAAGTGCTCGGTACAACTGTAGCATAGAGCTCACTGATGATCCCCACGCTTTACCGGCGATGAATTTGAAAACGTGAACCATAGATGTGAGCTTCTTCTTCAAGTGGGCAACCTGAGGGCTCCAGGAGAGGTCTCGGTCAACAAAGACACCCAAAAACCGATGATTTCTCTTGTAGGAGATACGCTGGCCATTGATGCACACTGGATAACCAGACGTCGCTTTGCGCGTAAAAGTGACTAACGCATATTTTTCTGTCGAGATGGTTAGGCCTTGTGTGCAAAGATAGCCAGTTGCCTGTGTTGCTGCCTTCTGTAACCTTGCCCGAACCTGCGGGCGAGTCAGCGCTGATGCCCAGGTGCAGATGTCGTCGGCGTAGATGGAGACACTCACTGTTTCCGGTAGGGAATCGGCCAGCCCAAGAAGTGTGAGGTTAAAAAGAATAGGGCTTAGAACACCGCCTTGAGGAACACCACGGCATGTGTAGTGGTCAGTAGTCGGACCATCTTCTGTGCGTACAAACAAGGACCTTTGTGTCAAGTAGCCTTGGATCCATCGAAATACTCGCCCTCCTAGTTCCAATGTCAAAAGTGCGTCTAGGATGGCTTGATGGGAAACGTTGTCGTAGGCGCCTTTCACGTCAAGAAAGAGTGCTACTGATAAGCGTTTCCAAGACTTTTGCTGCTCAACAGATGACACTAGATCGATGACATTGTCAATCGATGAACGGCCTCGTCGAAATCCCGCCATAGAGTCGGGGTAAATATTGTGGTGTTCAAGATACCATTCGAGACGCATGAGGATCATGCGCTTCATGAGTTTTCCGACGCAGCTGGCGAGTGCTATAGGCCGATATGATGACAGTTCTAGCGGTGACTTTCTTGCTTTTAGCAACGTACCAAGCGGCTGCGTTTCCATTCCTGTGGAACGACGCCATCATGCCATGACCTATTAAAAAGGTTGAGCAGTTCTCGTCGCGCTTCTCGACGTAGGTGGCGCATAGCATTATATGTGATTCCGTCGGGCCCTGGCGAAGACGAACACCGGCATAGCGCCATAGCAGCCTCTAACTCTTTCATAGAAAAAGGAGCATCCATACTTGTATCTCGTGGACCAGGAATGTCGCCTAAAACCATGTCAGGGAGTAGAACTGTTCTGCCGGCGACTTTCGCACAAAACTCTTCTGCAACGTCTATCTCACGGCGGTTTTGATGGAGAGCAAGGGCGTTAAATGGGTGTCGTTGCTGGGGACATGAGCGAAGACCCCTTAGGGTACGCCACACACGGGACAGTGGCTTTCGGGGGTCCAGTGACTCACAAAAGCATTTCCATCTTTGATCTTCTAGCTTATCCATCCGGCGCTGTATCTTCTTTTGCATTCGCCGAGCTACTCTGAGGTCAAGAATTGACTTCGTGCGCCTGTACCTCCTTTCAGCTCGACGACGTAGTGCACGAAGTCTTTCCAATTCAATGTCATACTCTGTACGCTTTGATGAATGTGTGAAGCTACGCGTACAATCGTGCATTGCGTCTGCAATGATGTCTTCTAGCCTGCGTGCGATTGGTTTCTTGCATGCGTCTTCCACAAGATCTTCAAACACTGACCAGTCAATTTGGCGAGATATATTGGGTAATGTAGCTTCTAGTCCATCGATTCTCACATAGGTCGGAATATGATCACTTCCATGGGTTTCGATATCAGTGAACCACTGCACTCTCGAAGTTAGGCAACGTGACACCAGTGTTAAGTCTAGGCAGCTGCTGTACGTTGTTCCTCGCAGAAATGTCGGGCTTCCATCATTTAGAAGACGCAGGTTGTGGCCTGATGCAAAGGATATGAGTGACCTGCCTCTTGAATTTATCCGGGAGCTTCCCCATATCTGGTGGTGAGCGTTGAAGTCTCCTGTTATTATCCAAGGACCGTGAGTCGCGGCCATAAGATCTTTTAGTCTTTTGCTATCGAATTGACTTGTTGGGGAAAGGTAAATGCCAATAAGTGTAAAAGACAGCCTCTTCTTTTTCACAGTAACACAGACATATTGGTTATCGTCGTGTGGAGGTACGGGCTGGGCGAAATACGTAAGGTCCTTGCGAATGTAAACCAGAACCTTACTACTTCTGGCACAAGTGGTTGAAACGAAAGGTTCATATCCTGATAGTCTCAAGGTAGTTGATAAATTCGGTTCACAGATGACCAGCACAGGAAAGCGGTTTTCAAACACGAACTGCCGGAAATCCGAAATACGTGACCTCAGGCCTCTCGCATTCCACTGAAATATGGAGGCGCTTCTGACATCATCCCGGAACGATCGCTGCTGCTGTCGACGAGCCATGGTTCCGCTATATACGTTTTCAAGCACTGGACTTCTGAAGGCTTGCGAGAACCGGATTGATGGCATCCAGCACTTGCAATGCACTTCTAGCTGTTGGTGTCTGCAGCTTGTCCAGAAGAACACGAAGAGCACTCACCAGAGAGCTGAGCATAACAACAATTTGTTGATCCTGGTCTGTCAATTTATCAGGAACAGACGAGGTGTCCCTTGCTGTATATGTCTGTTCCCGCTCCGTAGGTGCATGTAGCCTCGGGAGTTCAGGCCAAGCGTCAGCTGCCGTGTTGTTCGAAGCTCCTTTGTCCTTAGAGCTGACTGCGTTTGGCCTGGGCGGGAGAGGGGGTGGTGATGTACGTGGCTCGCACGCTCCCACTTACCCCTCCCCGTTGGCGCTGAGCCGTGCTCCCTCAAGGGCTGCAGAAGATAGCGCCAACCTTTCCCTTTCCCTCAAGAACCACTTACCCCCCCCCCCCCCCCCCCGCGGTACAGAGGCTTTGGAGGTTCTTGAACGGCGTCGGCGACGTGATCTTCGTCGCTTAATGGATGCTGCCGCTTCTCGGTGAGACGAGTTGTCTCTAACCATTTTCTTTAAAATTGCCATTTCCTTTCGAATTAAGGGGCACTCCTTTCAGGATGCATCATGAGGGCCGCTGCAGTTTGTGCACTTCAGCACACTGGCCTTGCACGTGTCAGTGGTGTGCGTCCCCGTGCATCGAGAACACACGGAAGTGTTTTATTGCGATAGCAATTATATGGACGCTCCAAAGCAGATTTCTGCCGTCGGCGTCGCCGTCGCCGTTGTCGTCGCCGTCGCCGTCGCCGTGAGGTTCCGTATGACGTCAATGAAGATGAAATCGTCGCCGCGCGCCGCCGAACGCTGTATGTGCGAGTGAAAGGGCGCGAGGGACGCGCGCTTTCACGGGGAGTGAACGCACGGCGGAGAACAAACGCGCGTTCTGTGCCGTGCTCCCTTAAGGGCTGCAGAAGTAGGCGTCTCTTTCCTCCTTTACAATCACCATATAGTAGAGCAAACGCACCTTGTTCTGACGCACGAAAGGCCGTGGGGGGGGGGGGGGGGGGGGCAGGGAAGGGAGGCGACGTTTAGCTGCGGCACCACGTGCCTATTTATATCAGAGGCTCCGGCAACAGTCACCAACGCCGCACGCATTTTGTGCGAACGCGGGCAAAACGCCGACGGCGTCGACAACAGTGCTGTGTGTTGCCGGTGCTGCTGCATGTCCAAGTTTGTACAGCGGATAAAACTACTATCCTTACTCCGTATAGCTCTCTACTAAGTTGCTATCGCAATTGATGCTTCGCCTTTCGGGTGAAACTGCGACAACTTTTTTGCACACACTACTCACATGGCCTAACTTCATGCACTTCCAGCACTGTAGTGGTTTTGGTACAAAAGGCCGAACTGCGTGTCGGAAGTGGCCCACTTTTACGTGTGTTGGTAGGGATTCGCCCTTAAATATGATCTTCACACACCGTGACGTGCCGAGACGAAAAACGTTTGCGATGACGGTGTTTTCTGTAGCCGGCTTGATTAAGATCGACAAATCGGTGTCGGCAATGGTTTCGTCGACATCATAAATTACGACAGTACTGCTTTCTTTTCCCAGCGGAATATGAGGGTGGACTTTAATCCTGTCAAGTTCCGTGACCTTGCGCAAAAAATCTAACGCAGCCGCATGTTCTATGTCGATCGCTACGACGTTCTTACGGGTGTTTACTCTGATGTCCTTGATTTCACTCGGGACCAGTGCCTCTAGATGTGTAGACACGGCTTGCCTGTTGAGGCATCTCAGGTTATCCGTGGCGAGAACTGGCGTGAAAAGGATGGTGAGTACCTCGGTAATCCGTGATGACCTCATGGTGGACGCACTCGAATTCGATGATGTGCTGACAAACCTTCTCTTTGCTTTACGGCTCCGCACCAGCTCGAAGGTGTCGTCACCAGATTCTTCACTGCTGACATAGTACTGCATGGTGTCGTCGCTGTCAGTGTCGCTCTCGGTGCCGTTGCGCTTCCTGGAGGCAGCCGCCGCGGGCACTACCGAGTCCGGCGGACGCGCGTGGGAGTCCATCTCCACCGCAACTAAGCAGGAAACAGCAGTTCACCGGCAAAGTCCAAGAAAATTCACAAAAGAAGTAGAGCTCGAAGACTCGGCGTTCTGCCTGAAAGGCACTTCGTCTTCGTCTTTGCTCCATGATCACAGTGCACTCAATGCCTCCTGTGTCGTTGAATGAGTGAGATAATGCAGAATTGTACGCGGCGTCCTTTGTAAGCTCGCTTGAGCACTAGCTGATCCAATCCTTGCTATATGCATCAATCAAGAAGGTGTTTGGTTATGCATCCGGAAAAAGTCGACAAAATTAGCGATGAGTGCATGTAGGTCAGACATTTTGAGTTAAGATGTACTGCAGAGCAACACCAGTACAAGGACGCAAGAATAAAACTAAGATGAAAATATTAAGAAATACTAATAATTCGATATGACATTACGCGAGAGTACTTCGCGTGCCAGAGCACTTAGTGTCAGCCTGCCCGATTCAACATGTAATTGCAACACACTATTTCAGCGGCCATTTTCTGTTGAATGGTATGTGTAAATTTCATTAACTGATGGTTGTGTACTATTTTTGGAAAATTAAGGGGAATTCCCGATAACCATGACTAGACATGTCATTTTATCAAGCCACATTAGGGAATGTTGTATCTTGCGAACTGACACCACGTGTTTGCAGATGTCTGGCTGGCTGGCGAAGCAACGCACACAACAATGTCATGTGTGACATGCAGGTTTATGTTGAAGATAAAGAATGCGAAACAATTTCTTTCTGATGTCGAGGAACGATGCCCTCGTCAACATATATTTACACAAGCCACGAAAATAATTTGCACTGTTGAGGTCATCTCTTCGACTTAGATGGCAGGTGATAACTGCTGCCGCTCTCCCCTAGACGCCGACGCTTTCGATGGAAGATTCTTCACTCTGAAAAGAAAGAGAAATATGGGTGCATATAAGTAACATATTTCTACGGAAATAGAGTGAAGTGGCTCACATGCATACGGTGCTACAGTTTTGGAGGTGTCATATACACATTTCCTTACATAAGGACATAACGTAAAAGCGCACTTTATTGTGGCGCACTTTGTCATACCTGAAACAGATTATGTACTCTGCCCAAATTGTGTTTTTTACTTGGTTTCATATCTGACGCTATAGGCGTGCGGCAGGTAGCAAAATTGAATATCACTGAAATCAGACATGCAGAAAACTTGAGGAACATTTTGCTTCACACGTGCACCTATAAAAACCTGCGACAAAGAGCCACCATTTTGGCAATATTAACACATACGCAGTGAAATACAGCCTAAACGAACCGACACTCTCTTTCTTTTATTGTTTACCACGAAAACGACCTCGTTGGAAACGAGCACTGCTCGCGTATTCACATTCGTAAGCGCCACTAATGTGGCAATACGACTCATGTGACTGCTGCGCTAGAAGTGCTAAACTATTAACAAAAAGCTTCCGAATGCGTTTGTGTTTGCCTTAGTTCTTGTCAAAATTATTTTAGCGGATAGAAAAGTGTTACCAATGCACTTACACTCAAAAACCTCGAACAGTATGAACACAATTTTTTTCAAGCTCGCTGTCGTCTTGCCTCAAGTGAACGACGGGCTTACTATTACTGGTGAAGTAACCTTACATGTAGCGCGCTCTCTAGCACTTCGATCCGCCAATCCATATTTCCAAACAAATACATTCCGACAATTTTAGTCTTGAAAATGAATTAGTAACTTACCAGGATGTTCCGGATGTTAGAAGTGTGCGCTCATTTATGGTGTTTGAGCACGAGCTTGCCGACGACACCACTGCCGCCCCCGTAGCCACCAGAACCATAACCACCGTAGCCACCATAGCCTCCACCAAGGCCTCCGGCTCCGTAGCCCGAGCCAGCATAGGTGACGCCACCTCCGAAACCTCCGACGCCACCGCCAAGACCGACACCTCCAACGCCGGCGCCTCCGCCGACACCTCCGATTCCGGAGTGCGCCACGATAGCTCCGCCGCCTGAAACCTGATTGACGTGGTGCACAGTGCGGACCAGGAATGCAGGTCCGGCCACGGACTTGCCGGCGCCCGCCCGGCCACCACTGAGCAGGACGACGCTGCTTCCTACACCGACGGCACCACCACCTCCTCCGATGCCTCCGGCACCCAGGCCTCCGAAACCGACGCCGCCTCCAAGACCGCCACCGTAGCCTCCGCCGTAGCCTCCGCCGTAGCCTCCGAGACCACCTCCACCGACGTATCCACCGCCCAGACCACCGCCGAGACCTCCACCACCGCCTCCGATGAATCCGCCAAAGGCACTGGCAACCAGGGCACTTAGTAGGACGCTGCACACCTGCGACGATTTGGAAGCATAGAACACTCATTCTCATTTTGTGTATGTACTCTGCATAGTGTTAGAAATGTCTTCTTCAGGGGGGAGGGGTACCTTTAGGACGATTGCTTACGGCTGTTTTATACTGGCCTGATTTTTTTTACGGAAGCTTATTAATACAGAATCAAATTGCCTTGATTCAATGCAACTAGTGTATTAGCCAGGCGTTTCAGTGGTTTTTCTTCTCCAATGCATAACGCATGAGAACTAGCCCTTGCAGCTTCTGGTTATTGCATTAAGTAATCGCCGTTACCATCACTCGGCCTTGTATTGGAGTATCATCTATGTCAGCGCTGAAGAAACGTTGGGCATCAAGCTGGTTCATGTGGAAGGTAAGAAGTTCTGGGATATATTAATAACCACGAAGCTGGCAGAGCTGGACGGTTGGCAAACCCGATTTTACACGCATACAGAGCACGTATAGATAAATACCTATGCAGTTATTGCGGCGTGGTGTAGAAGACGCGATGTAATTGCGCTCGTTAACTTGCTTTTCAGGCAATACACACTTACGCGGATTATTGCAAACCTGTGTCATTTACTCGTCTATGCTGAACACCACTGGGCAGTAGTAAATAGTAAGCAAGAGCCGGGCTTCATATTCACAAAGGTTCCTACACTATAAATATTCGCGAGAGGTAATCGTAGCCCATCCCGATGATGAACATCGCATTAGCGAATGCCTCCGGCCAATCGCAGAGAGCGTTGGCGAGAGAAAAGCTGAGCGAACTATCCCCGAGTTCTCAATGCGGCACCTTAATACAACAATTTTTTTTTCGATGGCCGTTGTTCCCGGTAGGAATGAAATGCAGATGCCCGGAGAACCACGCAATGGTGTATCTTTGCCGCTGTGCACAGTTACATAGCAGTTGCTCTGCTTTTGATCACTCTCAAGACAGATGCGATGCCGCAAGTTTCGTGCCAGTTGACGTAATGGGCAGCTTCGCGAGGCAAGAGCAGCAGCTTACAACTTCTCATGTGTGGCATACGCTGTGGGAGGCTTCCTGTCGCTGGGAATCGGTGCGCAGGTGCAGTGATAAATCGACGCTTTCATGCTCAGTCATTTCATCATTTCCTGCACTCGGCGCTCAGCTTTGACGGGGTGCCTTCTTCTGAGCACTGCCATGGTTACCATGGTTTGTATAATTGCTTAGAATACGTGCACCAGGACAAGGACTCCTCAAAAATACAAGAGAGCCCTGCCGGCTTCGTGTTCGGACAATTTCACGTTCGCGTTGTTTTCTATATTTCACCGAGCAGTTGCCAGCCATAATTACCTATCACAAGCTTATCAATTCATATTGGTCGTCGAACCTAATTGGAGGCCTCTGCACACGTTTACTATTGCTGAAAGCGACTGAGTATTAAGGATGCTTAATGAAACACCAAAATATTCTTGAGCGCATGTTTTAACGCTAACGTGGTTTTCGCTAAAATCTGTCTGCCCGCAAAAGCTCGTGGAGGAATCGGGCCGGAAAAGCAAACCTCAGAACATAACCACCAGTACGGGTCTGCGCAGAAGCTTGTCTTATGCCATGAGTAACAACGAAATCCAGAAGTATTCCGAAATGATGGCTAATCAGCGATCAATTATCGAAAATAGCAGTATGTGAAGTCATCACGTTGATTAGAACCGCACGTATCAATAACGCATTTGTGATGCTTAATAGGTCCCATTGAGTTCATTGACCCGGAGGCAATGATCTTTCCTAGATTTTTGGCTGCCTTATCGATAAGCGGCGCATCTTGCTGCTGCTGCAACACGAGTTTTACGATAATCAGAATTAAGTCACTATTAATGGGAAGTTTATCAGAAAATTGCCGTCGTGTTCATTGATGTCCTTCAATCCTTCATTTGTAGTGAAAACCTGCAAGAATCTTGTCGCTGGAAATTCTGTACCCATTTTTTTGGTGCCCTATATTACTGATGTTTCAACGATTGATGCCTGCAAGCGAAGTCGCCTGCCTCCTATGGAGGAATGTAACGTCACGTGGCCCAATGTTTAAGCTAAATATGTCGGAATTTTAAAAAACTTCATTTGCGTTTGCAGTGGCAACCATGCCGCCCACTGCCCGCAAGCGGTCAAAGACGCAGGAGCTGTAAGACAGTATCCTAACGACACGCTATGCCACGCAAACAACCCAGCCTCAGCTCTTAACTATACGTTGCAATATGCTGCGCACTTTATATGCTCAAGTAGGAGCAATTGCGGAGCGGCTCTTTCTAATGTTTAAATTAGCTTTATGCGGTAACAATTATTATGAAATAAATAAGGTGGTCGTTATCCTACTTCTACCATTGCAGTGTGGGGCGTGTGATGCTGAGTGATTTCGTGTTTCAGCATTCCTGCGTAAAGATTAACTGGGAATACGTTTCCAGAAACTGGGCCGCGTGCTTTCTGCACTGCGTAAAGAAGAAGGGGCGTTTTAGGCCGAACTGCGAGTTTTAAGCCAAACATTAAAATATTTGAGTATCGGATGCCTGCAGCGACAGTATTTGTCTAATGCTCCACAATCATCCTACGTTCTCATACTTGATACGATATTCATCTTCGAACTTACAGGAGCTCCTCGAACATGCACGAAACCCACTGGGCCAACTTGCAACTCCTAGTGTAAGGAAAAGAAGCTACTTTAACCGATGAAATCGTGAAGCTTTCGGAACCGAACGCTGCGTTCGGGCATTCCGGGAGCAGTACAATGACAGATCCTTACCAGGGCGTTCATGGTGACTGGCCGATAGCTGAGAGCACAAGCGATCAAGGGACTTTTGAACATGTGTGTCTTCTGCAGGCAGGCAGACGGGCTTTTATACCCAACCAACACACACGCCCCTTCTGTGCCCTTCTCTCTACGTCACAGTGGGAAGGCCTAAGGTGTGCCGCCATTCCGCACAGGTATACCCTCGCTCGAAATGCACAGTTTCCGACGTCCCCCCTTTCCGTTTCGGACAGAGATGGCCAGGAGAGGAGAAATATCCCTGCCGCGACTTTTCCAGAGCAACGCTTCCTCAATGCAAAGGCGCGAAAGCATAAGCAAACGGAATGCGACGCGCGCACAATCCCTCGCGCTTATCTCGATCTAGAATTCGAGTTAGCCGACGCGCCGCGAAAAAAAAAGTGTAACGGTAACAACGCCGAAAACCAAGAGCAGCTGCGCAACAGTGTTTCGGCGGCGAGCTGCCTACCGCTCTCCGTCATGAATCGGAAGAGCCAGCGGGCAATTTCTCTTACCGCGCTTCCGCTGCGTCCGTAACTACTCTCGAGCGCCACCCACCGCACTTTACTTTCTGTGTTGGTTGGTCGAATTCCGTACTGTATTCTTTCCTGGTCCCCACGTACCGTCTACTAAACCTTCGCCCTCCGTTGCTTCTCCCGTCTCTTCGAAAAAAAATAAACCAATGCGCCCCCCCCCCCCCCCCCCTATCCGGATTATACCGGTATATCTCGGCATCGTCAGCAGCATAAGTAATTTTTCCTCTCCAGCAGTAAAACAAAATATGACACAGAATATATTTACCACGTGTGTGTCATGGGGTTGCCGGATGCTAAAATTGTTTCTTTACTAACGAAATCGCGTGGTCGGCGTTATACAGACTGTGCCGGATTGGGTGAAGGATGCACAATAAATAAGGTACTCTTTGTGAAATATTTTACGACTTGCGGGCCTTAAAGAAGTCCTCCTCAAGGCGACTTACTTATGGGAGCAGCGCTATGTTAAATAAAGTTTAAAATTTTTTGACAAGTTCCGCAAGCCTCCAAGGGGTTGAATCATGCTGGAACATCTTTGAGACCCATTACAACGTCTCCGTGTTTCAGTAAGGTTTTTCGAGCCTTACACGAAGTCGTGCCGTAACCAGTGTTTGTTGATTATGCGAAGTTTTGATAAACGCAGCCACGCGGATCGCTGTGGAATGAGTACAGTTGTTTTAGAATGTAGCCAAACGAAAATCAAAATCATAGGCACACTTTTTACATCAACAACGTCTTGGAGGAGCTGTACTAGAAAGAAAGGAAGATATTGACATCCATACGACTAGAGCGCCAAGCCTAGAATGAAACCCATAGGTGGTCTCACAAGGAATTCTGCCGAGCTGAACAAAAATTCGTCCGGGTTCGGTGGTAGAACGCGAGACGAATGCATTTGCAGGGGTCACTCTGTCAGCGGAGTTAACTGGTAGGCTAGCAGATTGCAAAGCGAAGCCAAATGAATCGACAACTCCAAGCACAGGGACACAGTATGGCAGATTAGAGACCAAATTCAAAACACACTTTTGTTTCAAAGTGATTTTTTCCAGTGGGCTGACTGCCTTTCCTAATAATACGTATGTGCAGCGTCAGGATTAGCTGGAATGTTTCCTTACGAATAATGATATCATAAAAGTTTTTTGTTATTAGAGGCCCAGTTCTGCGGAAGCTCGCCAGGCGGAGGAATGTTCATGACAAGAACTACTGTCATCCATAAGACTGTCACACGGAGCTACAAAGGAAACCCATACGAAATTCTCTGAATTATAGCGTCGGTGTACAACGAATGTCATGAATAAATTTTTAAAATGTGATAACTCCAGAGTCAGGTCCTTCGAGCATCATCTCGACAAGCATTGCTTGTTTGTGACAAAGTATTCTATCTTATGGCGAAGAAAAAAAAACGAAGAAAAAACCGACAGAAATGAGAAGCGTTCAAAATTCTTAGTCATCGTCATTCAGCAAACGCTCCCATCGAACGCTGATTCGTATTCCTAGCCGCATCTCTCCATAAACGCCTTCGCCTGCACGCACGACATAATCAACCACTTAACTTATGATGCGATGTGTGACTTAACTCTTTCTGTTCTGTCGACTCTCCAGTCTGGCGAGTAATATTTGTTTCATGGCCCTAATTTTATGTTTGTTGGCGTCAAATAACGCGCACAATATCTCATTTCACAAGTGTCAGCACAAATAAAGGCCCTGCGTATGGTATGGTATGGTAAAACTTTATTATTGTCCCTCGGAACGCGCGTCAGCACGTAGCGGGCCGCTCCCACGTCGGCACAGAAAGGCCGAGCCTCTCTGCTGCGTCGCGGACCGCGACGCAGCAGCGTAGTTGGAAAAAAAAATACAATAAACATAGCCTGTCTTGACGAAGACATACTGTTCTTCATACTACCTCAATAAGCTTGGCTCGCTTTCGAGTGTTAGTCTTTGAAGGATAAAAATTAAATTAAATTATGGGGTTTTACGTGCCAAAACCAGTTCTGATTATGAGGCACGCCGTAGTGGGGGACTCCGGAAATTTGGACCACCTGGGGTTCTTTAACGTGCACCTAAATCTAAGTACACGGGTGTTTTCGCATTTCGCCCCCATCGAAATGCGGCCGCCGTGGCCGGGATACGATAGGTTCCAGAGAAATTCCTTCCTTTAATGAAACGCTGAGTAAGGTTTAGGTCATTCCTTATGCGGGAAAACAAAATCTTGCCCGCAATGATAGGCGCATGATCGTCTTTCGGCGATGTGCCTCTTGTTAAAACTAGTAGGTCATACTTGCCTTCGTACTTCCCTTGAATCTAACTTTTCTTGGAAGCCTTCATGCTATCGTTTTCTGATAACTGGCTTGGACAGCGCAACCTCAACTGATGAACAGCCAGAGCAAGATTTTACCCAATTTACGTTCCATACTTTCCTTCAATGTTCTGGACGTTGGCCTGGACGCTGTCGTCATGTGAGAATGCGCAGGCGAAACTGGTAGCCAGAGCGAAAACCTTGTATGACTCGTCCGTGGCCTCCCTTCAATATGCCTAGCTTCTCTATAACATTCGAGGTCGGTTAAAAACCATGGTGAACACGTAGCTTGAATTGACCATGTAACCAGCGTATACTAGTTTCACAAAAATTGCTCGCAGAATCAAAAGTACTGAAAGCGCTCCCAAAACAGGTCTACCTTTTTTTCGAAGACAGAAGTATTGCGTCTTTCATGGTTGGAGTATTAAAATTTTGAAAGCCAGTAAAAATACCTAACTGCATATAAAATACTCAAACAACGATTATAGAATGACACTGCCTTGTAGTAAACGGTGTGAACGAATTTTTTTTTACCATGCTGCAATATTTAGGAATAACTGTGAAAGTTTCTGAGGGTTGGAAATTTTGCAAAACTTTATACATTTTATATAAAATGTGTAATTATTTTAAGTGATGGCTTATATTTTGTCTTTCATCTTAACAAAATTTTTTCCCATCACGCAACTGGTTCATTGGAGGCTTTCTTTAATATAAACTAAGCCAAACGTGTGATGTTATTTGTCGTGTGCACGTTTTTTTCTGCCACGCGTAACTAATTCGATCGGGCATTTCTTAGCTAGCTAGCGGCTCTAGCAAAACGTAAACGATTGTCGCAACAAAAACAGAGAATAAAGCATTATAAACCAAACGCTACAATAAGCAGTAGGCGTGACTTGTTTAATTTGTATTCTGACAGGCTCACATAAAGCTCAACAGGTTTGGCCACTAGGCAGCAGACAAATTGATAACCATCACTTCACTAACAAGGCCGAGTGATCGCAGACGCAAATAGAATATGCATATGGTTATGTTTCAAACGATGCGTATAGATGTAGCGTTTGTCTGCTCAGGGTTGATTTATGTCATTGATACCAGCTTGTTTCTTGGTGCGTATCATTTTCTTATTTTGTTAGCTCTGCCAGTTGGAAGAGAAAGTATTATCGTCAGCCCACTGTCGCATCAGCTCGCCTCATATTTTATTGGAGATCCACTTCGCATGGTCATGCTACAAAGAATTAAGTACTTCCGTGACGATATATCCGTGAGAAAATTTGCATCTGTTCTCCATGGTGGCTTCGTGGCAGTTCCGTCCTATACCTGAACTAGAGGTTTCGAGCTCGACTTCTTCTTAAGAGTGACCGCGTTCTCATTCTGGTGGGATCGCAAACACTCGAGCATATAAATTAGCCGCCCGTTCAGAAGCTCCAGGTGGCACAATTTTTTTTTCAATTTCCGCTGGTGTCAGTGCCCCTGTGTAACTTCCGGATTTAAATGTGCACAGAGCAATCAATAAGCCAACGAATCAACTAAGCAATAGTTGCTTTTACATGAATGTTCCACGAAGTACGTAGGTGTCAGCTTGCATTTTCACGCATCTGTACAAATTGCACTTTCCTGACGAGCGTACCAGTTGTATAAATGTACGTACCAGTGGTATAAATGTGCCAATCTGTGATCAAAGTACGCTCTAAGCCCCGCTGTGTAGAGGGCGACCATAATACCAGTTTCCTGGACCCATATTCTGGAAGTCTCGTCAAAGTTCTACGCAACATGATAAGTTGACCACCAAGGTAAGACCGTGCCCTCGCTTCATAAGCCGATTCTTTCTGAAGAGGTCGATTTCAGCCGGTTTCTAGGCAAAAGTAAAGTAGCTGCAGTCATTGCGGGCTGTCGAGTTGCGCACTGTTGCGTTATATTACGCAGTGAAATACGGTATATGAGCAATAAAGACGCTCTTTGAAGGCACACAGAAGAATCATTAGGATAATATTTAGTGGTAAATACACTTCTAGCTGCAATAGAGAGTAGACAACGTTCGAAGTGCATGAGGTTTAATAAGCTAGCAAAAAGGAAAAAAAAATAAAAAGAAACATTGGGCGGATGGGAAAGCCATGCTTTAGTCTCTCGCATTTGGGTCTCCCTTTAGTGTGTCACGGAACTTAACAAAGTCTCTTCGAGTGTCATTTGCTTGCACAACACAGCATTATAAATGAACCAAACACCTAAAAATTAAACCTAGAAGCTTTCTTAAACATTTCACGCGCCGAAACGACCCAAATACGAGAAGATGAGATGAAATTAGGGCGTCACACATACGTACCGGTGCTCAAGGTTCTGGCGCGAGATTTAAGCGAGGGGAGGTGGGCTACATTCCTTGTGGTAATAACACGCTCACGAAATGTGCGGGTATGAAAGAGGTAACGTAGCCACCTAATGAAAGCCGGGTACGTAAAACGTACGAAACGTAACAGAGCAACCATGCGAGTCGTGTTAATTCCTGGTGGTCACGTCCCAAAGAAACGCTTGACCTATAAAGCAATCAAACGAATAAAGCGACAATACATTCGCAAAAGGCATTGTGGAAATTATACGTTACGTTTAATCTGAATGTACATACAATATGGTCAATGTAAGTGGGCGAAAGGATAATTTGTCACAAGTGGGAGCCAATTCAACATGTCCCGCATATCGTGTGTGGTAGATCATCACATAATTAAGCTACCGCGATACCAACCAAATGTACAATTTCTTGGTCATTTGCGTATGTGGACATGGCTGGCCCAGCTAAGCAGCTGGCCAGCACCGCTTACGACCAATGAGGCGGTTGTGGTCCGCGGCGTGTCATTTCAACCGCAGGCGTGACGTGGTAGGCTAGCTCAGGAGCAGGGAACTGAGATGTCAGACGACTGAATATTCGGGTCCGCAATTCTAGCATAAAACTAGAGAAAGTTGAGCTAGTTGGCATGAATTCATTGTGAAGGAAAGTGAGGCGTCCAGACATGGGCACAGACTTAAGTTTCTGTTGTCTGGGTTTGTTCTCTTGTGTACGCCTTACCTTCCTTAACGATCTATTCTAGCACTTGTCCATAATACGATGCCGGCAAACCCAACTTGCAAAAAACCCAGTCAGGGACACACACATGCAAAAAGAACGAATGAAACGTATGAAGGTAAATCAGTTCACGTCCGTCTAGCTATCCTGCTCAGGAGAAAGGTGGCTGGAGGACGAAAATAAGGAAACAAAGGAAAGAAACTGCTGAGGATGTCGCATCGTCCCTAGGTGCGCATAAAAACTACAGTCACTCACTGAGGTCAGTCGACTTCAAGAATGCAGTAATGTAGATGTCGCTTTCTGAGCTTGTGAGGCATGCGCCACTGCTGAATTACTTTTGCCACCATGAATGATCTTGACTGCAGGCGTAAGCTACCTGATCGCGGACTCAGTTCTCTAACCGCGCACTCGGTTAAAAGAACGTGGCCTGGCCAAAAGCGACCGCGAATATGCCACTTTGAACCAGAAATACGCGACGCGAAATAACTCACACAAACGCGAACTCGGGCACACAAACTGAGTGTGGACCGTCCTTTAAGATACACTGTTTTACTCTTGCTCAAAACAGCATACATGGCAGTAAAGTGCAGGGTTGCAGGCAGGCGAGAGACACCCGCGGTCAGCGAAGGGTCCGGACTGGGGAGGCGCGGCTGCAGGCATTCGAACCGTTCTTGTGGGGCCGTCTCTGAATAGTCTTTATTCTCCTTGTTTATTATAAAAATGAGAGGGTCCTGTGGTAGCGACCGAAATCGTTACTAACACAGGTCATGTGACGTGGTGCGTAGTAGAAGGCGCCGGTAGTCACAGCGAGGACAGATGAAGAGGAGATGTTCGATACGCTCCTGACACCCGCAACGGCCGCATGATATTGTGCCTCTGATCCCAATGAGGAACGAATGGCTCGTTGTGAATGCCACATCCAGCTCCGAACGACTCAATATTGTCCGTGGGGAAGCTGGAGCTTCGTCGAAGTGCCTAGAAAATCTAAAGTGGCGCTAGGAGCCAATGATCCAAGGTTTTTGACAGGGTCCGTTCTAGACAGAGGTATCCAAACAACCTTGGTGGTGTCGTGGGTAGACCTAGCGTAGCCTTCAGTGGGTCATTGAAAACGATGCTGTTGTGACCCAGCAACCAGTACAAACGGCATAACCCTTTGAGAGAGCATAACGGTAAGCCTCCCGGATCGCGGACACCCACTGGTCGTAGTTTCGGACATAAAGGTTTTTTAGTAAGTTTTGAAGGAGTGGCTTGGAACCACAAAATACTTTCCTCTTTCTTTGGTGCTACTTTTAAAACCCAAATAATATCGGAAAACAGAGCACCAAGCTCAGTGGTCATTGGTGTCGGGACCGCGAAATAGAAAATTGCAAACTTAAGCTAAATGATAACGGCAACACAGGAGCTCTCCCATGAAAGGAAGCCTCCAGTGTGATGTGCAAGCAGTGACCGTAGGCCTGTCGCGGCGAGGTAAGCACATTTTGTATGAAAGCCAACGCAGAAATCGCGGTATTTTTTGTGACGTCAGAAATAATGAGACATACACTCAGTGTTGTCAGGCACCACAAAGAAGGAACTTGTGCCGCGGGCGAACAGGTGAGAAGAGTGGCGGAGTAATCGGTTATTAAATGAGAAACTCCTTTTGACTTCCACTGTACTTCGTTTTCAAGAAAGGCGGGGGGGGGGGGGGGAGAGAGGGGGGGGGATTCGCATTCACCCCAAAGTAGGACGAAGCTACAAAGGAAAGAAGGGTTTCTCAGAACGAACGCTTCTCAGTTGAGGAAAAAAATTGTCCTGGCGCGGGATTCGCACCCGAGACCTATGCCTTTCCGGTCGCTCTACCATCGGAGCTAACTAGGGGGCTAGCAGATTGCACCTTTGGAGCTCTGTGCTACATTGTGGTGGACGACAATTTATCTCTTTCATTACACTTCCTCCACCTTGAGGGATTCAGGCAGAACTGATCTGCTACTTCATTTTGAAGTGCATTCGAGTTCAACTAGCTGCAACAGAAAACTAAGTATCGACTCAGAGGATGATGCAGGCAGATAAGCCAATAAATTGCTGTTTGTTAGCTTTTCCTGCTTTAAATCCATTGCTGTTTTACTGAATTGCATTTTATGCACTTTAATTTACGAATAAGCTATATCTTGCGGTTGGCGAGGCCATGCACAGTCGCCTCCTGTATGTCTGTCAAGGCTATGTCTGAAGTATAGAGAACTCTAGAGGCCCCTTTCTAACCTTCCTCCGTCACCCCCCCCCCCCCCCCCCAACAAACACACACACACACACACACAGTAGATGTACTTTTGTCATGAGGCCTTTCATATTTTCGAGAAGTGCAGAGTTAGTGAATCGTGCAGGGGAAAAGCAGCGGAAAAGCAGGGACGAAAAAAAACCCTTCGATACTGCATGTACACCTTGGAAAATCTTACGGTCTAATATTCGATGTAGGTAACACATCAGTCATATAAGGTAGGTCATACACCGTGCACAAAGGCAAGCTCTATTCTGCAGTCGGAAACACAAAACTGCTCGCGCACATAAGTTTGCCGGCGGCTGGCATGTTACGGAGCATTCCTGAGTGCAAATTGCTCCTCCGAGTAGAGTTATAATGGTACACTACGGTGAATTTCGTGGTCACGTGCCAGTGACGTGCCTCAGGGTAAAATAACCGCATCACTGATCATGACGGAACGAAATGGTGAGATTTTTTTTTTACAGCGAATAGATTTTCCCACCACTTTACAGCTGCTGGCTACTGCCTCCTGCTTTGCAAAATTGGGTGGCACTGGACCTAGTGTAAACAAGCATCTATTACATTGCAAACAGAGTCGGCCTGAGGATGCCGATGATTTGCGTAAGCGCACATGCGAGCTTCAACCCAAACAAAATTTCGTCGTCTCGCCGTCGCCATCATTATTCATCATCATTTCATGACCTTCAGGTCATTGTGATCACACCTTTTAGGTGCGAAGCACCTTATGTGCTCGGGATGCCGGCATCTCCTGTCGTCATCGTCACGGTGAAGCAAGCGGCTCGTGCTCGCGCTCGGCACGCGCTCGTGCCACTGCTTCGCCTTCGTCGTCGTCGTCGTCTTCCACAGCCGTCTACGTTGCCGCTCATCATTCCAGCGTAGAATTTCGTTTCTGTCGTCGTAATGGGGAGGCAGAATTTGCGGGGTTATGAGCCATTGTTTAAGGCAGTATGAGCCCATTAGTGGTGCATCACTGGATGCTTCGCACCTCCCCAGGTTTTACGTTAGTGTAGCTGCATTTCGCTCGATGGGTCATTTGACAGTTAGGCATAAAATTTAGTTCACCGCTCAAACCGAGCCTGCGACCTAAATCGTGCTAATTGGAATAACTAATAAAAACTGAAACAGAAAGGAAGGCGTCCCTAATGGCCACATTGCTGAGGGAGTTAAAGAAAAAAGTGATGGTTTCGCTAATACTTCATGGTAAAAGACATCATCAAGCTTGTCCTAAAAAAAGTTGCAGTTTCACCTGAAAGAAGAAGCATCAATTGCGATAGCAAATTTGTAGAGAGCTATACGGAGTAATGATAGCTAGCTTTATCAGCTGTATAAACTTGGACATGCAGCAGCACCGGCATTACGCAGAACTGTTGTCGACGCCGTCGGCGTTTTGCCCGCGTTCGCACAAAATGCGTGCGGCGTTGGTGACTGTTGCCGGAGCCTCTGATATAAATAGGCACTTGGTGCCGCAGCTAAACGTCCCCTCCCTTGCCTCACCCTCCCCTCCACGGCCTTTCGCGCGTCGGAAGAACTACTACTACTGGTGCTTATTATACATAAGGAAGAAGGTGAAAATGGTGCCCCAAGTGGGCGCGCTGGCACGTGCCTTGCAGGTTCAAAGCGCCGTTCCTCGCGAGGCGCGGCAAACCCAAGGCGCGCAGGCGCGAGTTTTCGCGCGCTGGCAAGCGTACGTGTTGGGCCTTTCAATTTCTCCGGCAATGACACAGACACGCAATGAATTTTGCTGAAAAAAGACTCGACAGAGGCACTTAAGACTGTTTACGTGTGACAATGCGAAAGCATTATAGTACATTTGGAGAAACCTTTAGTCAGGCAGGTGGCAGCGACGTGACGTGTCCAATGACGCACGTACTAGGCACACCTTTAGTCAGCCAGAACCATGGAGCTGCTGTGGTATTGGGGAAGCGTGCTCGGCTCGCGCCCCGGAGGCCTGGGTTTGATTACAACCCAGACCGAAATGTACCCCATATTTTTTCGAAGATAACAATTTACTTTGTTTACAGTAACCTCCCTGAGAATTTTGGCCTCATTCCGAGCAATTTTGACGTGTCTTTACGCTTTGCGCCGTCGGCCATTTTTGGTACCATCGCTCGGTCACGCCGCCAATGCCGTCGGATTTTCGCGTAAGGGGGCATATAATGCCTTCGCATTGAAAACGAGAAAGTCAAGTGAACGCACCCTGACGCTATGCTCAATAACGGAACTTGGCCTCCGTTCTGTCTCCTACTGATGGTACGAGCGTTGTGCTCACAAACGATAGTGTTCCTGCGGAGCAGCTTTGTGCATTGGTCGATATACAGTGGTCCGAGTGGAACTGAAAGTACCGATCAGGCTACAAACACTGACTGTTCTCCTTCAACCTCAACTTAATTGGGCACCATTGATGGGCGACGCCGGCAACGCCGGTGACGGCGCTCCCCAACATGCGTGGTTGCTGTCAGGGCACTGTTTCCGCGGCGCAGCTGCATTTGACTGGCGTACTGTGTCACGCCAACATGTCGACGCAGCTTAATCTTATAACGCTGTCTGAGCAACTTGAAAGCTACGCTAACTAGATTGCGGAGGAGCACCCTCTATTGCATTCTCACTCTATACCGGATTGTTAACTCCCTCGTTTCTCCACTGCTTCCAAAAAAGGGTAATGCACTTGCCCGTCATATCCTAGATGCTTCACGCAGTAGCGCCCTTATATGTCGTACACGCACAAACAAAGGTTTCATCAGCAGTCTCAGTGGCCGATCAGCCGCAAATACTTTGCGGACACCAACGAATAACCAAGGCTGCTAGGAGGCTGGGCGCTAATGAGAGATTAAGTTTAATCATATGTTGAAAGGTTAGCTATAGCGACGTATATGGCGTGCCCGTCCAGATGGGATGGTGAGGGGTAACAATATGAGGGAACGCGAATGGCAGCTCAGAGCAGAGACGGGTGCTCTGTTGTGGTGTTTATAGATTTGTAGCTGCAGGCCAGTTGATCCTGGCGATCGAGGCCGACAATTTCCCGGCCTACCTGAGCGTTTATATCAGTGGCAATGGGGCAAATGACCGCCAGTGTATTTTAATAATGCTTGAAGACGTGGCGCTTGTTTTCGGGCTGTATTAGACTTGTCTGGAAGAAAACAAGGTTTGCAGGCATGGGGTGGGCGGAAGGCCTTTCGTTTGCGCATTCGCATGAAGAGCGTCCCCTTCATCGGCGTGATCAGTGGCTTGAGCGATGAACCTGGTCGATGTCTCCGGCGTCTGATCCCGAATGACAGAATTGATAATTGCACGCGTCGTCTAAAGTAACCTAGCTCGTTCTTTGCTTTGTGCAGTAGTGAGGAAGGTGTGTATTTACACATCCTTTACACTCCACGGTCCCAAAGAGTAAACGTGGTAAAGAAGGGCTCTCGCTCGGCCACAATTGGGTTCCGCGAATAGAAACGGTCACATTGAAAAGGGACGAAGACAGAGGTTTTTGTGATGTTCTACCTAAGGCACTCGTCTTCGCTTTAGGCTGTAACTCCCTTTTATGTGCCATTGCTCACGATGTTACAAAAAAAGTCCGTCCCTAGTTTATTGCTTCTGTTACCTTTTTTTATTTCGAGAGGAATGCCGCAAGGGCAATCTTTATAAAAGAAAATCAAATAAATGTTTGTTACTCTGTCTTGTGCAGGAACTGCAGAAATGTCTTTGCAATGTTATTTTCCGCCACCCAAAGCGTGTAGTTTCCTACACTTTCTGGCAACGCTTTTTTTTTCAGAGCGCCACACTCAGGTTTAAGCAAACACTTAAGCCCCATAACATGTCGGATGTTATCTATAGAAGCCTTCATGCTGCAAAGCGAAAACCAGGCTTTATGTGGGGCACTAAGTAAGAAAATATCTATTTATATAACTGAATACGACGTTCTGTAAGCCTGATGATGTGTAGGCATAGTTCGCGTGCAATAGCGGTTAATATATTGACACGCCAACATTATTTACCTTTTATTTCCACTGACTGCTCTTTCACATGTGTTCTAGCTATTCACTACTTGTTGAGATATTGTCACGCTGTCGGGACACTATAAGTCAGCCCCATCTCAGATGTAGTTGCAACGCATTCCGTGTACGAATTCGGCCGATTCCCGTTTGGTAAAAACAATATTTTACAGTAAGATTTGTACTATTGTCTAATAAGCAACAACAATAACCGAAAAGAATGACTATATGTGTCATTCCATCACGCAGGTTCAAATTATGTTATATTTTGCGTTCTGACATCATGTCTTTGTTCATTAACTCGCAACCTTTCGCGGCTTTCTGGCAGAGTGCCGAAGCAAGGCCTACAAAGAAGTCGTGTGTACTATGCAAGTTTGTGATGAAAATGAACGAGGCAAAACATACTTTTTTTTCGGTGGCGAGGCACGACGCCCTCGTCAACATATATTTACACAAGTCACGAACATAATTTGCACTGTTGAGGTCATCTCTTCGACTTAGACGGCAGGTGTAAGCTGCGGGCGTTCTCCCCCAGAGGCCGACATTGTACGGCTTTCGCTGAAAGATTCTTCCCACTGTAAAGAAAGAGAAATACGGGTAAGATCAGGTTACATAATTTGACGTAGACTGTAGTGGTTGCAGTGCATGAGGCACAAGAATTGCATAGATGTGTTGCGCACATTTCTCTACGCTATGATATAGCCTAAAACCACTCGCTTCTATGGTGCACTTGCCCATACCTGAAACAAATGTTGCACTCTGGCCAAAATCTGCTTGGTTATTGGGTTTGATATCTTCGTTATAACCGTGCAGCAGGCACTTAAATCGTTACTCTTAAACAAGACATGCAGATACGCTTATGAAGTTTTTCTTCCACAAGTGCACCTATCGAAATGTAGCTGTACAATTCATACGACTTCTGCGCTTCAAGTGCTATACGAGGCACAAGAAGCCGCCCCATGAGTTAATATCCGCTTTTGTTTATGTAAATATAATTTGTGCATATATACAAGTACTGCGGATGCCTTTAGATCTATAAGAGTTTGAGCTGTGTTACACGATTTTTAAGCTATCATTGTGTCTGAAGAGAACAACGAGCTTACTTTGTCTCAGATTTGAACCGCGCTTTCCTGCCCTAGCTGGGACCCACCAATGCATTATGCGCAAAGCGCACATTTCAATAATTTAAACTTTTTTTAAGAAGTGAGTTTATCAAGTAGTTTACCTGAATGTGGCCGATATTAGAAGTGGACGCTTATTTGTGGTGCTTGACGAGCACGACCTTGCCGACGACACCGCTGCCGCCGCCATAGCCACCAGCGCCGTAGCCACCGTATCCACCGTAGCCACCGGCGCCGTAGCCCCCGTAACCACCATAGCCACCAGCACCGTAGCCACCATAGCCACCATAGGTGACACCACCTCCGAAACCTCCGAGGCCACCGCCGAGGCCGACACCTCCAACACCGGCGCCGCCGCCGACGCCTCCGATGCCGGAGTGGGCCACAACAGCTCCACCGCCGGAAACCTGATTTACGTGGTGCACAGTGCGGACGAGGAATGCAGGTCCGGCCACGGACTTCCCGGCACCCGCCCGGCCACCGCTGAGCAGGACGACGCTGCTTCCCACACCGACGTTACCGCCGCCTCCGCCGATGCCACCGACACCCAGGCCTCCGAAACCGGCGCCGCCACCGAGACCTCCGCCATAGCCTCCACCGTAGCCTCCGAGACCACCTCCACCGACGTATCCACCGCCCAGACCACCGCCGAGACCTCCGCCACCACCTCCGAGGAATCCGCCAAAGGCGCTGGCAACCAGGGCACTTAGTAGGACGCTGCACACCTGCGATGATTTCGAAGCACAGATCGCTCATTCTCTCATTTTATCTCTGTACTTGCATAGCGTTAGGAATGTTTTGTAATGCTTCATGGGCCTACTTTGTGGACACCTGCTTCTGCAGTCATTAGGCTGTCCTACTTCATTGTTCCTGGAGCGTTTCGCTGTTACTTCTGCTGTAATGCATAGCACATCAGAATACACCATTGCACCTTCTGGTGTTTTGCATTGCGTTACCTCTGTAATCATTACTCTGCCTTGTATTGGGGAGTATCGGTGCCATCAACCTTCTTATTTGTTTTAACACTGTTGATCGACAATAACGACGTGAAGTAAATGAAGTGCGAATACATTTATTAGCAGCGGACGCAGGCGAACGGGCAGCAGTCACAAGCGCTCGGCCAAGGGCAGCAACCTCACGATTTCAACCTTACGGACAGCAACCTTACGAACCAAAAGTTACGATTTCATGAAGGAACCTTGGGCAGCAAGCACGTTGGTGTTGCAGGTGCAAAGTTGCGCATTACTACTGGGAGTGACAAAGCTGACAGAATTGGGAGGCGGACGAATGTGCATTCGCGCACACGCACGAAAAACTTAAGAAGGATTACAGGTAAATATGCGCGGTATAGAAGACGTGATATGGTTGCCCTCGCTAACTTAATTTGGAGATTGTAAATACGGAGAAGACTCTCAGTAGGTGCACATTTGTGCCTATTGCTTCAAACCTGCGATAGTTACTCGTCTATACTGGTCCACCCTGGGCAGTATAGTATAGAAGAGCAAAGCCCGCATTCCGAAAAATCTAATACGCTAGCAATCTTCTCAAGAGCGAATAGCACCCAATCCTGATGGTAGCCACAATATTAGCGAAGGCAGCTGACGAACTTCAAATAGCACTTTTTGAAATGGGCTCGGGTTCTCGAGATGGCATCCTTATAATCCACATTTTTGGTCCTACGGTCGTTGCCATGTCTAAGGCGCACAGAGAGACAGCACCGAGAAACCGCGCCACGGTATATCTCTACTGCTGCACTGAACTCCACAGTGATTGCTCTTGTTATAATTGTTGTTAAGGCAGGTGTATTCCGGTAAGTCAGGTGCAAGTTGAGACAATTGTCAGCTTGATGCTGCATGAGTAGTGGTTTGCAAATTAACATGTTAGGCGTACGCTGTGGGTCACTTCCCTGGGCTGGGGCTGTGTGCGCACGTGTTGTCCAAAATCTGTACATGTTGAGTCGTTTCCCGCACTCTATGATTATATTTCGCTGTGCGCCTTTGGCTGAGTACCGTCGCGGTACCAGGGTTTCGATCCTTACGTTTAATTTATCTGCAAAGACAAGGACTTGGCAACACAATAGAGACGTGCTAGGTTCGCGCTTTTCCTTTGTTACGTCATTGTTTTATTTGTATTTTTCGAAGGGCACTTTTAAATCAGAATTCTTTATGACAAGCTCATTCCCTAAAGATTCATGATCAACAATAATTTGAGCCCTCTGCTAGCGTTTATACTCTCGCTCAAGAGGACCGAGTTTTAAGGATGCTAAAGGTAACACTGACAAACGTTGTTGGAGCGGTCTTTAGCGGAAAGACCCTGGAGTAATGGAGGCCGTTAAAACAGATATCACAACGCAAGTGTGTATTATGCCCCTATTATTATGCCCCTTTATGCCCCTATTATTATGCTCCTATTATAAGCGTGTATTATGCCTCTACTGTGAAGAAATGTTGGAGTACTGGGTAAAGTGGCTACTACGCAATTACTAATTGAATATTAGAGAAGCGAAGCAGTTGATTAGTACCGAAACCTTCAATAACGCCGGTGTGAGACGTAATAGGATACGTTGAGTCCACTGACCCTGAAGAAAGGTATTTCCTTTCTTCCATAGTGCCTCGTTGTTAAGCTATGAATCCTGCTGCTGCTGCTAAAGACGTTTTATGAGAAATCACAATCCATAATTTGTGTTAGGTGCTTCACAATATTAGCGTCGTCTTTGTTTACTGCCTTCAACATTTCATTTATAATAAAGAGCTTCAAGAATCTTGTCACGACAGTCCTGTGTCTTTTTTTCTTTTTTACATATCTGACTCAGTTTCAAACGAGTGCTTTCTGCGAGTGGGAGTTAGCTAACGTCCCGCGACCCTAAGTTTAAGATAAATATCTGGAAAGTACCGTAAGATATACTATCGTTGCCAGTGACGACCATGCCGACTCCGGCGCACAAACATCATGAGATGCTAGAGCTATGCGACAGTATTCCAACGGCACGCCACGCCGTGCTAACGATCAAGCTATAGCTCTTATATTAACTATGTTGCAAGACACCGCGCATTTTATATGCAAGTTCCAGCTATCGAAATGTTGTTTGGAAAATTCAAATTAGCCATATGCGGTTCCTATGATTATTAAATAAAAAAGGCGTTTGGGAGCCTACTTGCGCCCTTGCAGTGTAGGATGTAGGCTGCAGGTTGATTTGGTGCTCCAGTATTCCTGTGTAGGAATTAGCTAAGAATACGGTTCAAGAAACTTGTGCACACAGTCATGCGCCAACAATCTACGCGAACTGAAACCTGAACACTCTACAAACTTTGCCTCTCGGATCCAGGGCAGCGACCATATTTGTTTCATAACTCGGAATCTTCGTAAGGGTTAATGCCTAACGGCGTAATCATTTTCGAACTTAGAGACGGTTCCCAGAAGTGCACGATGGAGGTATGGTAAAAGAAGCTACGGCAACCGACGAAACGAAGAAGCCCTTGTAACCGAACGCAGCGTTAGGCCCTTCCGACGGCGGGACGCAAACTGCAGATCCTTACCAGGGAGTTCATGGTGAAGACTGGCTGATTGCTCAGAACCCAAGCGAGCAAGAGATTTTGGTAGATGTGTGTCTTCTGCGCGGAAGCAGACGGGCTTTTATACCCCACCGACACACGACACCCACCCCTCCCCCGTTAGGTCCGGTGTGTCCTTCTCCCTACGTCACGAGAGGGAGGGCCTAAGGTGTGCCATACACTGCGCACCGGTATACCCTCGCTCGAAGCGCACAGCTTCCGATGTCCCCCCCTTTCAGTTTTGAACAGGGATGAAAATGTGAGGAGGAACGTCTCTGCCGCCATCGTACCAGAGTCACGCTTCCTCAATGCAACAGCGCAAGAGCATAAGCAAACGGAACGCGACGCGCGCACAATTCCTGCGCTTATCTCGATCTAGAATTCAAGTTAGACGACACGCTGTGCGAGGGAAGTGTAACGGCAACACGGGAGAAAGCGAAGAGCCGCAGTGCACCAGTATTCGGTGAGCTGCGCGCGGCTCTCCCTCGCAGACCGGAGGAGCTGCTCAATTTCTCTTTCTGCGCTTCCGCCGCCTTCGTAACTTCTCTCGGACGCCACCCGCCGCGCGTCTTTTTTCTTGCTACTTGGTCGAATCCTGTTCTTGCGTATTCTTGCCTCGCCCGTGTGTACCGTGTGCTAACCTTCGCTTCACCCCCCCCTCCCCTTCCATCGAAAAGGACTCGAACGAAAACAACCAATCGTGCCCCACCTCACGGTGGTCACGCTGTTATACAGGCACATCTCGGCATCCTCAGCTGCATAAGGAATTGCTGCTCCAGCGTAGTCAAACGCAGTATTACGCGGAATTTACGACGAGCGTATCACGGGGCAAGGCGGAAGTTAAGCATGGTTCTTTACCTCGAATATAGCATCGTCTGCGTTATACAGACGCACCCTGCTCGGTTACCGCATTTACTCCTGTAAATCTCGTACTTTTTACGGCTTCATATATTTCCGGGGTGTGGGTTTTACGCGAGTCAAGATAATGGCTACTAAGGTATGATAGTGGCGCTTAATGAAATATTGTGTGCAATGTTTTGACATGTTCAGCATGGTTACAACGGGTTTATCCAAAACCTCTCAAACCCATCGCATGTTGTATCCGACACCGCAATTGCATGGCCCATTCAGGTTTTGTGCACCTTAGACGAAGGCGAACCGTAAGCATTGTCTGTACATCGTGCGAAAGTTTGCGGACCGCACTTACCGGGAGAGTAGAGGAATGAGGACATCGGGTTTTGAAAAAGGCAACCCTAAATGAAATACGAAGCACTTTTTCGTTTTAGCAAGCTCAGGGATGACCTGTGCATTGATGAAATAAACATATTGCCGTCAGTCTAACTGTAGCATGAAACTACAATAAAACCCCTTACAGTTGCTTCAGAAAGAAAACTACGCCGTTGAAGAAAAATTGGTTCTGTTCCGGGGATCGAACTCGGGACCAACGCATATCCCAGGCCGTCTCTCAACCATTCGAGCTAACCAGGAGGTTAAGAGATGGTAAAGCTAGGCCGAATAAATCAACAACTCAAAGCACAATGACACCGTACATGACAAATGACGGACGTAATTCAGAGAGCATTTCGCTTGTTATCACCCGTTTGTTAGAACGAAGGCTGGCCGCCTTCAACGAGCATCAGTATTGGCTAAAATGTTTTCTTCCTAAGAAGTGTGTCGTGAAAGGTTTTTGTTAATACAGGCCCACTTCTGCAGAAGCCCGCATAGTGAAGGCAGGTTATGAAAGGGAATATTGTCCTCCATCCAACTGTAGCATGAAGCGACAAAGGAAACCCGTATGGATTTCTCAGAAAGAATGCCTGCAGTCTCAGGCATTTCCTGAACAATTTCTGCATTCGAACAGAAAGCCGCAGAAAGCCACACCCTTGCGGCTTCGTGCCGCATTCATGTACAAGGCAATTTTTCATTTCATAAGCTTTCGTGCACCTTGCGGAATTTCACAAGACTGTTTGGCTAATTTCTAAATGTGGAAACAAAAGAATATAGCATATGCAAATTTGTTTTTACCATTGGCGAAGGGACAGTCGTGCATGCGAAAATGTACGATCGTCTGATCTTACCTTCATATGTTAGATGTTTATCTTGCGCTACCGCTATCTCCACTCATGTAGGCCATATACTTCACCCGTTCCTTTGCTGAAACGTGTTTCTTGATCCCCCTTATAAGATTAGTCATGGCATCTGGGATAGGCAAGTCTCAGGGAACCTCAACTACAAATCCAAGGAGAGTATGCTTATAGCCATCACGTCAATCTGTAAAACGTACTGGTGAATGCAAGCGAGAACGTACTGCTGCACTCTACAATTACAATTACATTTGGCGCAGTCGAAGAAGAACGCTCGCCGTGCGTCTCGTGACGAGCTCCGCCGGAGTAAGCTTTGTCGTGGTAGTGGCGAAGTTCAACGATTCGGAAGCGCTGGAATGTCCGTCAAGGCTGACCAGTTCCTCCTCGTCAATTCAAGCGAGAACGTACTGCTGCGCTTTACGATTACAGTTACATTTAGAGCAGGTCTTTCCGTTGGCCTCAGAAAATGCCAGCGGCACCAACATTGTTCGTTAATGGACTGCGCCAAATGTACACGGTTTTCACATATTTTGCCTTGTTGAGTAGCAGTTAGCAGAAGTCCGGACACAGTTGTTAAGAAATTTGTTCAGAGAGCTGGAGTTGGCGTATAATATGTCACGAGAAAAGAAGGTATGGTTGAAAGCAGAGCAACACGAAATGGTGGACGCTGGCACCAGTCGACCGTCGGTGTCACAATTTGCATCGCCTATAACTATTGCTCCGAAAGAAGAAGGAAAACTCCGTGTTTGCACAGATTACCGAGCCCTTAATCAACAAACTGAGCTGATACTTTAAACAATGCCGAGGATTGATCACATAATTGATGAGACTGGTGGTTGCCGTTGGTTTTAAAGATTAGACCTTTGCAAGGGCTTCTGGAAAATTCCACGGAATGAGGAAACGAAAATGTACGCTGCGTTCATAACACCGTTCGACTTAAATGAAGATATTGGACTACCTTTTGGATGGAAGAACTCCCAGCGTGGCTTCAGAAGATCATGTATAAAACCCTGAAGCCGTACCTGGGCACGTTCTGAAAAGTTTACATTGATAATATCATTGTTTATTAAAAAACAAAGGAGCAACATCAGAAATACCGTTCGCAAGTTTTGCACGCTCTCAGCCTTGCACCTCTCAAAGTGAACTTTACAAAAAGTGCCGTCTTCCAAGAAAAGGTAGTGTCCCTGGGTAGAGTTTTTGACGGTTCCACGAAAAGTACAAAGCAGGAATAGGTTGCAAGAAATTCAAAATTGCTGAAGCCTTATGATGTACTCATTGCGCGTTTTCCTAGGTCTAGCCGGACACTGTAGGTCTTTCATCGAAGGCTATGCCATTAAGACAAGATGTCGCACACGTTTGACGCTGAAATTTACGCCGTACTAGTACGATGACGAGTATGAAACTGCATACTGTGAACTTGTCAAAATATTATCGTCAGACCGTTGCCTACGCATACTAGAGTTCTCTTTGATGTTTGTCCTCAATACAGATGCATCATATTATGCAACCGGCGCCGGTCTGTACCAGAAATCATCGGAGTTGAACCACCAAAAGCATTATGTAGTCGGGTACTACAGGTACAAACTAAATCCAGCCGAAATCAACTACTCTAAAACAGAAAAAGAAGTGCCTGCTGTCTTGAAAGATGTGCAGTATTTTCAAACTCACCTAGAAGGCGCAAAATTCACCTTTTTCACAGATCACCAGGCACTGACTCACCTTCTTGGAATGACACAAACAAAAGGACGCATCGTTAGATGGGTAAATTATCTCAAAAGGTTTGATTTCGTCGTTTCACATTGTCCGGGTCTTCTACTCACCGGTGCTCACGCACTGTCCAGGTCGCTGGTACCGAACTCATTTGACTACCCTCAAGAAATTAATCACATGAAGCTCTGGGAGGGTGCCGAAGCCATGAAGTTTATCGATGGCAAATACCACGTTCCAGCTACACTGGTTACCAAGATACTGCCTCTCTACCATGACGCCCTAGAGTCAGGTGGACACAATGGTTCCTCGCGCACGTGCAATAAACTGCTCAAGATATTTACTTGTCCAGGTGCGAAGGGTTTCACCAGAACCTATATCTGAACGTGCCATCTGTGCCAGACAAATAAAGTCAAGCTCAGGCAGCCCACAGAGATAATGGCAACCACAGAGGATTCAAGTGTAGCATTTGAAGTCGTCCATTTTTATTTCGTGAAGCTGAGAAAGAAAGTGGAAGACGTCAGGAAAACACAAGCTTTCTTTCTCGCTATTGATGAATGTACAAGAACGGTTATGGCCAGGGCATGTAAGGAAGACGCCAGCAGCATCATCGATCTTCTGAAGGCTGGGTATGCGATAATGGACCTTCTGTTTGTAGTGAAACACTTGCAAAGTTCGCGGAAGATAAAGGAATGACAAGTTTTGTTCAAAATATCACCCAGCTGCTAATGTCCCTGCTCAACGTTCTATACCAGACAAGAAACAGTACATTAAATTTACCCGAACTTTCCAGGTGGGTGGAAGTGCCGCCTGAAGCCGCTGAGACATCGCAACAGTTCTTGCACAAGTGCCCTTGAATGTAGCCCTGTTTTCGGTTCTTCAGAGACTGTGCACAAACTTCCAGCGGATGGCGAACTGGACCTTCTTGATAACCTAAGGCTTTCTGAGAGCAAGGAATGTGTGAAACAACAAGATGCATATGAAAACCGAATGAAGATAACTTTGACAAAAGACGCAACAGCGACATACCGGAAATACAAGCTGGCCACCACGTTCTAGAAAGGAAATCAATTGGGACTTTCATTGACATGTTTTATGGACCCTTTCAAGTAATCAAGACTGCCGCGTTGCGTGGCGACCTGAAGTCTATCTGGTACTTATAAGTCTCCGGGCAAACATGGTACGCCTCCAGCAGTAATGAATTCAAATATTCCACCAGGAGTTGTGAACAATGAAGTCCGGGGGGAGTGAAGCGGTCTACTCCTGAGTAGTCAAAGAAGACGATGAAGAACGATTAGGCAGAAGAAGTAGATAATTCTAGTGGGGGTTGGAGAATAAATGGCGGACGACACCCGTCCCTGTACAGATAGGTGTCAGTGAATTACTTTAGAAACGCTACAGTTAATACAAGCGAGAACGTACTGCTGCGCTCTACCATTACAAAAGTTTCGTAAATCAGTCAAATTTTCCAGAGATGCTGGCTGCATTTTGCAGTCGACCTATTCATGGTAATACTACAGCAAAGTCGAATTAGCTCTCATTTATTTCCAAGGAATATGACAATCCCTATTATTTAACACAAAAAACGAATTCTGTACACTATTTGGCCGAGTTTGAAATCGTCAAAACTCGGCGTTTTATGGTATGTTCTGCCTGCATATCTGTAGTTTTCTTTTTCTTTTTGGTTCTCAATACAAAAGTGCCATTTTTTCGACTTGAAAGACAGGCGTCCAGGCAGTGGTTATCTCTGCTTAATCATACGAATGCGAGTAAGCTGAAATAAAAAAAATCTACCGAAATTTAAAGAGGAGAAAGCTGGTTATTCAGCGATTTTTCTCTAGGCATAAAAGTCGGGACGAGAAGGAACGTTCAGGTTTTAGATAGTGTATTTAGGAGTATTGAAGTTATTCGCGTGGAATTAGCGCTTCTGCAGAAATTCGGGCGCCATACTATAGTTCATACAGTTTTCATAATATTTTAATTGCCAAGAGGTTTGCTGCATCTCCAGAGTCCGTTACTCTGAACATACTCTCGACAGACATTAGGTGCCACGGGATGAAGGATTCAATCTTCTGCGACAGAAACACTACACAAATTTCAGTCGTGGCAATTTTCTCATTCATCGAGATTCAGGCAAAGCTAGCTTCAACAGCAGAGTCACCCACCTTACCTAATCTCTCCATGCGTGTTTTCGCCGGCACGCACAATATAATCATTACCTTTGTCGGAGAGTGTGCCAAAGGCCTGCTGTGCTGATAGACTGGTGAGTGCGGCTAGTATCCTGCATTGTTAGGCTACATAGTTTCATGTTGATTCGCATCAAATAACGCGAATAAAATGTAATTTCTATCTAGCTTTTACGCTGTTAACACAGATTAGGGTGCTGAGCAGCTAAAAATATTACGTCCAATATCTATACCTTGTATTGACGAAGGCATGCCGTGCTTGCGATGTCCTCAGTCAGCAAGGCTTGTCTTTTGGAGTCATTCTAATACCGAAATGTTGCTAAAAATTTATTCCACTAAATGCTGTGTAAATTCTACTTCATTCCGTACGAGAGAATGCAAAGTCAATGTCATAGTTTTAGCTCCAGGAGAGTCATCGCGCAATAAAACAAGCATTGGAACATGGCTAAAATCTGTTAACAATCATCTTGGGTTTATCATCTTGCATTTGCTGCGAGACACTTCAGCACCTTATATTGGAGTGCCCGGCTTATATTGCGCAGTGCGCGTCGCTAGTGAGGAACTGCCGTCTACTTGCCCTGGGGTGTATGGCACTCGACGAATGTTTGTACCCGTGTTGTTGTGCGTCTCCACGCGATCAGGCTCATCGCGCTCTCCTTCTCTATAATTAACGAACTTAGGTTCACGTGTGTGGGTTATTTCCGTTTTCAAGTGACAAGACCTCAGACATTTTTTCTTCTATTTTAGCATTCTTCCGTAGCATGACTTGCAATGACCGGCCATACTGTGCGCGGCATGTACAGTGTGTACGTGCTCTTTCTTTCCTTTTTCGTCCCCTTCTTTCTATTTTTCATTTCTATGTTTCTGTCGCTCCTTTCTGAAGAGTAGGCAGGCGTTGTGCCCCTTTCCAGCCTGCTCCTCTCTTGCCCTTTCTTGTCACGTGTATATATACTGGGTGTCCCAAGTATCATGCAGCAAGATTTAAAAATATGCAAGTGCCAGGTTGCTTGACAGAACCAAGGTAATGCTATTTATCGTCGCTTTGAGGTACTCATGGTATTTTTTGCATTCCGCCTATATAGATAATTAGTCGTAATTAATTAATAAACTTCTGAAATATTATAGTTAGATGAAAAGTGTATGTGAGAAAATTGTAGAGCAACATGAGAAACTACCGATACAGCTTTCTGGTGCTCAATACGTACTGCATAAAAGTGTGTTTCCGAGCGTGAAAGAAGCCCGCGAATACACGCAAAGTGCCTCGAGTGGCTAGTCGCGCGGCAATTTTGCGTATATTCCCGGGGCTCCTTCACGCTCATAAAAAGACATTTATGTAGCACGTAAGAGCACCAGAAGGCTGTATCGGTAGTTTCTCATGTTGCTCTACAATTTTCTCAGTGACACTTTTCCTCTAATTATAATATTTGACAAGTTATTAAGTAATTAGGGTTAATTATCGAAGCAGGCGGACTGCAAAAAATACTCTGAGTATCTCCAAGTGACGGCAACCAGCATTACCTTGGCGCTATCAAGCTGCGTGGCATTTGCGTATTTTTAAATCTTGCGGCATGGTAGTTGGGACGCCCTTTATATATATATATATATATATTATATATATATATGTGTGTGTGTGTGTGTGTGTGGGTGTGTGTGTGTGTGTGTGTGTGTGTGTGTGTGTGTTTTCAAATCAAATAAGAACAACGATAAGAATGTCACCGTCTTTCATTGTTGTGCGTATTGTTAAATCAAGGAGCTTGCGTTAGGTCCTTCCCTTGAGTGTCCATTTGCTTGGAAGCCTTCATGATATTGTTTTCAGATGGCGTTCTCCCGGTAAGCACAACGTCCATTTCTGAGCTCCTAGAGCTAGATTTTACACATAACGTCTTACATAATTCCTTTGATTCACTGGACTTGATGCCAGGTGCACGAATTTGGCATGTTTGAATATGCAGCCGAAACTGGCTAGTCGAGCGAAAGCTATGTATGGCTGGCCCTTGGCCGCCATTCTATATGTTTGACTTCGCTGATATATACCAGGTCGGTCTAACCACGGTGAACGTGTACACAAACCGCTCCTAATATCTTAAGCACTGAAAGGGTTCCTAAAAAGCATTTCCTTGAAATGCCATCACCTTCTCGTAAAACCGTGGAAATGTATTCATGCATAGGCCGTCATCTGCAATTACTTTCTTTTGATCATGCCACAATTTATATGAATAAATTTCAATTATGAGCTTCCTGAGAAATATTTCTGTAAAGCTGGGGGAACTCTTACACCATACCTGAAGTGCAGTTGTTGTAAATATGAGCTAATGGGTTGTTTGTTGCTTTAAAGGCGATCTGTGGTATTCAACGCAGTCGGCATCATCGAAGGCTCTCTTTCAAAATTAATCAGGCCACGGATCTAATCTTACGTGTCATATGCGTATTTTTTTCAATAACGTGTAACTAATTCGTGCGTCTCTTAGACAACGCCTGAAACGTTAGGATACTAAAGCCACTCAAAGCGAAGGTATCCGTATTGAAACCTCGAAAGACTGGCCACTACAAAAGCAGCAAATAAATAGCCAATAAACACCCTACTCAATCAGCTATGGTGTCCGAAAACGATTAATCTATTCTGACGGGCTCCCGCACCGCTTAATGAGTTTTGCCACGAGGCAGCAGACAATTGATAACCCTTACTTCACTAACAAGGCCGAATGATCAGCGGGCTAATGAAATATGCATAAGGTTGTTACGTCTGAAACGATGCGTCGGGACACGACTTCTATCTATGAAAGGCTGATGTGTGTCATTGATATGAGCCCGTCCCTTTAGTGTATATTATTTTCATGTTTTGGTTTCACTGGTAGTTGGAAGAGAGAATTTCCTGTTGGCCCCACCCACTGATGCATGGTGTCGCCTCACTATACTTATCTGGTTTACGGCCTTACGTGGCCGTGGTGCAAGTAATGAAGTACTTCGGTGCGAATACAGGCGAGAGAAAAATTTGCAATCCTGTACGCGGTGGCTTCGTGGTTATGGCGGTATACAGCTGAGATCGAAATTTCGAGTTCAGTTTCATTTCCAGAGTCACCGCATGTTCATTGTTGTGGGATCCCAAAGACTCCAGCATTTACTTTAGGCGCCCGTTCAGACAGTACAGGTGACGAATTTTAAAGCTCTCACAAGTTCCTGTGTTGCTTCCAGACTAAGAGGTGCATAGAGAAGTCAATCAGACAATAAATGAATCAAGCTAGCTTTGGATTCATCTGAGTGTTCCACGAAGTGCATATATTGGTGCCAGTTTGCATTTTCAAAAAGGTATAGAAAATAAAGTTTTCCGATGAGCGGATTAGCTGAGTAAGGCTGAGTAAGTTTGCCAATCCGTAACAAATTGCACGGAAAACTTCATCGTTTAGAGGGCAAATATACGTGTAATTCCCCGGAAGCATATCTGCGAGTGGCATCGAAGTTCTTTACTTCGTGACAAGTAGACCGTGAAGGAAATGTGCGCTCGCATCCTAAGCCACGCATCTAAGCCACGAAACAGAGGTCATTTTCAGCCGATTTCTTAGCATAAGTGTACACTACACTGTGGAGACATCGATTCTGTGCAGCATTTCCTTTCACTATACGTACAGTGAAACATTGCATATATGTGAGAGAGGGAAATGAAATATGAATTAGGATATCGTGTAGTGGTAAATACGTTTCTGCAATAGAGAAATGGCCACTGCTTAAGTACTGTAGGCTTAGTATAGGGCAGAAGACTTAACGAAAATGAAAGATGGGAGGGGAAGCCCCCATGAATTCCCGCATAATATCACCGTCACTTGACGGAATTTGAAATTGTCTCGTCCTATGGCATCTACCTGTAAAGCACATTACTGCATTCTAATGGCCTGTACTTGTTCGATCCGCACGTCGTTCTGCCCGCCGTTCGCCTGAATGCGGATGGCGTGGAGATACGCAAGACACTACCTATCGCAAAATGACGGTGTAGGCTGAATCCGTTCGAGAAATCCGTGCGTGCTCATTCCGCGCACACCACAGCACTCAGATTTGACGACGCGACATCTGCAGACAGGTGGAAACCACTCGGCAAAGGTATTCGGGGTTGGCAACTATCGGCAACAGCAGACCATACTGACATATTTTTTATCGATGGGAGTTCAAGGTTTTACGTCACTGCGCAAACGCAGGTATTACGCTGTCACAAGCTGTTCTGCGGACACGTGCGTTTCATTTACGAGGTCGTGCATCTCCGTTAGAAACACAGCACAGTCGTCTTACTTGCGCCAACTTGTAACAAAAAGTATTGCAATCGCATCATGTAGCAACGACATGGGGACGTATTCTCGGACGATCACTTTCAGTGTGCGCTAAATTTACTGGTTGAGCAAAACCGCTCAAATATTCCATTGGCCGCGTACAACGTCACGCGAAAGCGATATTATCGCCAAAAGTGATTCGTTCGAGAATGCCACCCCTATATATATCGCGATCAATACTTACTTATGTTCAACGCATGGTGCACTTTCTGTAGTTTTGCTATGACAGCTTGCAAGAACACGTGCACGCAAGCACAACTGCCTCGGATACCGCTGCGTATTCTGCTTTACCACTGATCATGCGTGCGAAGCTTCAAGTACAGCTTTCTCATTTGCTTGCATTTAGTTGTCCAAGTTTTTTTACAGTGAAGCTGTTATAGGCTTAGGTTCTAGGAGATCGCGTCCGTGTACACCGGAAGTAGGCAGCAATTTTGTGGTGTTTCGTTTTGTGGCGTCTCGTTCACTAAGTACATACCAAAACTGGCACGGAAGGGTACGAATGTATGAGTAACCTGACTGATTGCTCATGAAATCAATAACATCACATGCTCGTCAGTTACCTCACGATTAACAATAATAAAATCACGTATG
This sequence comes from Dermacentor silvarum, assembly GCF_013339745.2. NCBI lineage: Eukaryota > Metazoa > Arthropoda > Arachnida > Ixodida > Ixodidae > Dermacentor > Dermacentor silvarum. The sequence continues at coordinate 162,579,794 of NC_051162.1, read as the reverse complement.
GCGCATACCCGCATTGTATATGCGGGTATGAGCCAGGGACAAGAAAGAAAGAGAGAAAGAAAGAAGGAAGGAAATAAAGAAAGAGAGAAAGAAAGAAAGAAGGAAGGTAAGAAAGAAATCACGTGTGGCTCATACCCACGTTGGATATGTGGGTATGAGCCGCCGAGAACAGGAGCGGGAGAGATCTCACAGGATCCTGACGATGCCGTGCTGTGTGCCGTGGCTATGAACGCTGTGGCTCACACGCTAGTCTATGACGAAGGGGCGGACTTGGCGTAGCAAACGCACTATTTAGCCATCTCTCCTGTCAAAAACAAGACGCCGGTGTCCTTGCTCTTTGACGAACGAGCCGAAGAAGCTCAATATAGTCAATAATGATAGGATATAAATTCACTATAGCATTACTCACTACAGCAGACCCACCTTAGTCCCAGCGAAGCTGGGACTAAGGTGGGTCTGCATGTGGAAGGGCTCTGAATTTTTTACTCTGCCAATTTTAGAAATATGCTTAAAATAATTTGACGCAAGGCATGCCTTTTCCTGATATAAAGGGTGTTCAGTTTTAAGGTTTACGGAATTTTAAAATTGCTTGTGGCAGGTAGCATAATTCTTATCGCTGAGCTGGGTTATTCGAAGAGGCGGACATTAGTAGCACGAGAAATCGAAACACATATTCAACTAAATCACAAGAATTCACTAATAACTTCTTAGTTAATTACTTTACGACACATATTGTAATTTACCATTTGTAGCCGCTGAGTTTGCAACACGCATCCACTTGAAATGAATTTCCAGGATGACACCAGTTTCGAATGTCCCAAGGTGTGGGACGAAATACATGGGTGTTCCAGTTACTTGTGTGCTTCAATGTATAAAACATAATTTTGGTAGAAAAGTCAGTGGAACAACAGTGCATTTTTATGGCGAGTCTGATGGTGCATATCTCCAAACTGCTGTCATTCTGGATATTCATTCCAAGTGGATACGCCTGACGGAACTGGTTTGGGCACGTAAAACCCCAATATTTAATTTCATTATTTAGAATTTATCATGTGCTCCTTGTAAATTTTCAAAACAATAGAAGATCTTGATTCCAGCTGAAGTTCTTACCGTTTGTAAAAATACTGCATAAGCAGTTAGTTTGATGCAACAAAGAAATGAAGGTAAGCACGGTGAGCAAAGAAATCATCATAACGGCATCAAATCAATATGTACGTGTAATGGTCACCGTATGCAGGATGCTAATCAGATGTTTTCAAGAGGAGAGTATTTGTATGCCAGGAAATAAACATTTTATTTTTGTAGCACATAAAATTTGCGCTTAAAGTGGGAAACCCCAAAGATGAGCAGTAAAAACACAACACAAATATTTGCAAAGTCCGAACTATTTGGAATAAACTAATATCAATCAATTTTTACTTTCCCCCACAATGAGCAAAAGGCTATAGGAGAAAAAGCCGCAGCTTGAAGATCTCCTCAGTCTAATACATATATAATACCAGAAAATCAACATACACTCGTGTGTACACATTATCTGTCGCTTCAGCACTCCCTTCTGCAGGTCAAATGTATATATATATATATATATATATATATATATATAAAGAGAGAGAGAGAGAATAAATAACGTACATATATATGTTCATTACATAACGAGGGTCTCGAATCCGGTAACATTGATGCCTTCAGCTTGCATATGTGGGTTTATTAACCAGTTACCTTCACCCCAAAAGGATGACGTACTCGTGACGCCTACGCAAGAAAGGAAGTTTCACATACGCCGCCAAGATTTGTGAGTAGTGGCGCTGGCTGATACTCCGAGGGTTAGTTATAGCAGTAAAAAAACATAAATAGCCCAGAAAGCGGATGGCAAAACGGCGCCGCGGTAGCTCAATTGGTAAGAGCATCGCACGCGTAATGCGAAGACGTGGGGTCGTTCCTCACCTGCAGCAAGTTGGTTTTTCATGCTCATTTTTTCCCATTTATTTATCATTTGTTTCATTCAAGGATTAAGTAGAAGTAATTTCCCCTATATGTTGTCCGTGGTGTTTGCGGTTGTTAGCTTCTTATGATATATATATATATATATATATATATATATATATATAGATATAGATATAGATAGTAGCTGGATTTTTCAATGGGCCAAGCGTATTTAGGAAATCAGAAGCACACCTTCGCAATTATCTTAGGTTACTATTTACCCAACAGTTTCGGTCGGTGGACCATATATATATATATATATATATATATATATATACTATTTGTTACTTACTTGAATGACACACACAGTAGAAATCTGTTGCATGGAACATTTTGAGCTCTGATGAAGACTTTCTCGCTTTCTTTTTCTCTCTCTCTTCTCTCTCTCTCGCTCTCATTTTCTCTTTCCCTCTCCCAAGAAAGTTGTGTTGCAATCGTCAGTACAATGCAACATAGGTTCCCATAAATGCACGTTCTGCAAGCGTGGGTGCATAGCGCGGTGGTTATGACGCTCGCCTTCGGACCGTGGTTACCCGGTTTTTAAATCCTGCCTTGCCAAGAACGTTCATTTTTATTTATTATGTATTTCTCTCTGCAGCGCGCGCAGACCACTGATCTCCACTAGGGGGTGCAGACGCGCCAGTAGACGTCACGGCGCATGCGCAACAGCGTGAGCTGGCGGGAGCTCGGCGGAGCTGTGTCTGTGTGGCATCACCTGGTTGCCATGGCTACGGCGTGGCAGTTTCGTGCCACACGCACAAACTGCGGCTGGCTTAAACTGCGGAAGACGACGACGACGACACTCGAGCCAATGCTGATGATGATAATTTTGTGGGACACGCACAAATTATGGCTGGCTTAAACAGCCTCGCTGTGCAAACAACACTGGAATTAGTATCATATCGAATATTGTATATATATATATATATCTATATATATATATATATATAAGTGTAGCTAGATTAAAGTATAGGTAACTGAAACCGGTGGACCATTAGGGTTACAGAATGGATACCAAGAGAAGGGAAGCGCAGTCGAGGTCAGCAGAAAACCAATGGGGCGATGAAGTTAGGAAATTTGCAGGCGCAAGTTGCAATAGGCTAGCGCAAGACAGGGCTAATTGGAGATCGCAGGGAGAGGCCTTCGTCCGCAGGACATTAAATATGGCTGATGAGAGTTGATGATGATGATGATGAACTGAAAGTGGACGTAAACATATGTTGTCACAGGCGGGAGCCCAATCCAGCATCCGGCATTACAGGTGTGGCGCTTTACCAAATAACTAGGCTACCGCGATGGCAATGCACCCGTCCAATGTTTCGGGTATTTGCGTGCGGTACAAGTTTCACCCTAGAAGTTTAGCCACTGCCGCCATGTTTTTCATATCATGTTTTTCAGACACGATATCGTGGCGGCCGTAAGTAAGTTGAAACCAAAGCATTCTCTTGCTTACGACTGAATACCTAGTTTTTGTTATGAAAGGTTGTCCTTTATTCTTGTTCCTCTCCTTACGCACATCTTTAATCTTGCTTTGCGTACCACTGACTTTCCTTCTTGTTGGAAGAATGCAATAGTTGTGCCAATTCATAAAAGTGGCCGCGTGAGCGATATCAAAAATTATTGCCCTGTGTCCCTCTTGTCTCCGTTTGCAAAAGTGCTTCAGATAGTGATGTTTACACATCTGACCTTTTTCTTTAAGCATAAGATTAGTGTATGCCAACATGACCTTGTTCAAGGCAGGTCTGTAGAAACAAGCCTTGTTTTTTTTTTTTTTTTTTTTTTTTCTTGATGCTGCGGGACCGGCTGTTGCTAATCGGAGGCAGTTAGACACAGTATACTTCGACCTGTCAAAAGCATTTTATGTTGTTGCTCATGGCCTTCTTATCCATAAACTCCTGAGTTACGGCGTTAGTACTAGCCTGTGTACTAGTACTAACGCCGACAAGACTGCCTGTCCACCGGTTAAATATGTTCGTTTGGTGCTAAATCTTTTGCCTTATGAATCAATTTCCGGTGTTCCGCAGGGGTCTATCTTAGGTCCGGTATTTTTCAACATCGTTGTTAATAATCTTGGAAGTATGCGTCATTCGCGTCTCTTTTGTGCGCTGATGATATTAAGCTTTACCGTGAAATAAAAAAAGCGCAGGATTGTGAATTATTACAGGAAGGTGTGAATTCTGTCGCGGAGTGGTGTGCTTCTAACTTTTTGCGTATTAACCCAACTAAGACACTTGTTGTTTCCTATAGTCTTAAATTGACCACTTTATCATACAGATACTCACTTGATAACATTCCTTTCAAATGAGCGAGTTGCACGCGCGACTTAGGAATATTGATTGACTCCCGACTAGCTTTTGAACAACATGTTTCAAGCCTTGGTAATGCATCCAACGAAAAGTTAGGTCTCATATCAAGAATGACAAAAAAAGTTACGATGTCAACTGCGTTGTTCTCTGTAGTTCTTCTTTATTCCGCACCAAGTTAAAGTTAGTTCCTCTGTATGGAACTGTATTAGTTGACCAATGTGCTAATATGACTGTGTTTAGCGACGTTTCATTCGTATCCTGTACGATTGATTTCTGGGACGCCGTTAGTTTATCCTGTGAGTGTGTACTGCGCATGTTTAATATTACACCCCTAGAATTAGGGCAAAAATCGCGATTACTTATCTTGTATAAACTTATTCATAACCACTTTCTTATCCGCTGTTACTGTCGGCTGAAACGTTCTGCGTGCCTCGCCCAAACTTGCGTAATCCCGCATTTCAACATTAACTCCTCTTGCACCTCTAGCGCTATAACTCGTCCTGTGACACAACAAATACCTTGCTTACGATGTCGATATTTCCGCTCTTGCAGTTGCTCACTATCGATTTCTGCCATTATGTATTCGCATTTTTGTTGCATTTTGCCACTGTACGTTCAGGTTTCTCTGTTTTGTTTGTTGATTTTATTTTCTGTTCCTTGTGTACCACAATGCCCCAATACTAAGGCCTTGAGCTGTTCTTGGGCACTTAGTGGCGGTTGTCGAACCTCCTTGAAAGCAACAAGTTACCGTTGCAC